>NW_015437759.1:0-1010 GCF_001527695.2 Protobothrops mucrosquamatus | reverse complement strand
CGTGGGAAGCCCAAATCTCCACCAGACTCAGGGCCCGAAGAACTATTTCTGCACGTCAGCTATGAGAGTTTCCCTTCCAGTGGCCAGCTGACAGACTAAACTGACCACTGATCCCCATACAAAAGAGGGGGCTGATCAAGGCAGGTGGCCGGGCAGGTACTTTCAATCCCAGGGTCAATAAGGAAGAGCTCATCCCACCAATCGTTTCATAATCCCGGAAGGTTTCTAATAATCCCAACCAGAAGCAGAGAAGACCTCCCTGCTCATTGCACCACAACTGCTCGTGATTCTAGGGTCAACCTCTGCCTGCGTCTGGCCCCGTCTTCCCCTTCCTGCAGCGAGATGGTCCTCTTCTGGCCCTTTAAGGCTCCGTCCTCAGTGCCGCAACTGAAGACCTATTTATATTTAGTACCACTGCAGCAGCGGCAGCAGCAGCAGCGGCTGCACCTGACGGAGCTGTTAAACCTCAAACAAAACATGTTTTCTAATAAGCCAGCATTTAATTAGCCACCTGTGCAATAAAGCCCTTTATTAAACTGAGGCGAGCAGAGCGGAGAGACCAAGGGTGGTAGGTCTCGTGGGGCCGGGAACGAGAGCTGCAGCTTTGCACCCCTTCTGCGCGGAATTTTAACTCGCTGCGTTTGGGGAAGGGCTGAAAGCCGCCCCTGTGTGGTAGGCATAATTCAGGCCCTCTTCCCAGAGCGAGAACATTTCCTCGCTGCAGAGAGACCTACCCGTTGCATATGCTCGACTGGTTCCAATTCACCTGGGGCGGATTTGTCTTTTCGTACCATCAGGCACACTTTTTATGTGGCGCAAAGAAACACGCACAATATTTTCAGCAAGCTCTGGAGAGTGCAGAAATCTGGCTGTCGGTGTCAGTGGTACAAAAAGAAAGACAGACAGCGAGAGAGAGAGAGAAAGAGAGTAAGAGAGAGTAAGAGAGTAAGAGAGAAAGAGAGAAAGAGAGTAAGAGAGAGTAAGAGAGAAAGAGAGAGAGAGAGAAAGAG
>NW_015437758.1:0-1010 GCF_001527695.2 Protobothrops mucrosquamatus | reverse complement strand
CCCCAGGACACTGAAACCATCATAAATATGAGTCAGTTGCCAAGCATCTGAATTTTGATCATGTGACCATGGGGATGCTACAATGTTATGTGAAAAAATGTCCATAAGTCACTTTTTTCAGTGCCGTTGTAACTTCAAACGGTCACTAAATGAACTGCTGTAAGTCAAGGACTACCAGTATTTTCCAAACAAGTTAGCCGTGTGGCTGTAGTTGGAGAGCACTAGGCTGGCAAAAGTCAATTTAGCTAGAACCCAATGTGCACAAAATTGCACATCTGTAATTTGCTCCAACTTTCCACTGCATAGTTAAACAGGATGGAGAAAATTATTGAACAAGGGAGGTTTATACGTAAGCCATAATATCCTACTCTATAATGTACTGTAGTCTGATTATTGCTTAATGTTATATAAAACCTAGGCTGCTGTACTCTGAAAACCATGAAGTAGAGCCAAAGTTATGTATGAACTAGGTCACTGCAATTCTCTAGTCTAGTGTGTCTATTTCATCTTAAAACATACCATTTTGTTTAATGCATAAATCCAGTCAGTGCTTTGCTTTATTTTTTTAGTTCTACTTTCCTGAGCATCCTGCCTATCTCGATATTAAATACTCAATGTATCAAAACTTTAGGTCTGTGGTAGCCCCGAGGGAACTAACTATAACATTGATAATCCATGTCATAATGTAACCATGTCAGTTGATCAATGAATCAATTCTCTATTTTAGCAGACCAGAATAAAAACAAGAGCAATTTTTTTAAAAAAAACCCAAAGCAAAACAGAAACAATATAGCAACAGCACCAAACATAAAACAGTATGGACAGATAGCGCAAGCCAATAGAAAGTAAGTAGATGGCTACCAGCACACACATTCTGAGGGAAGGGAACAGTTAGAAAATTTGGGAGAAATAGCCCAGGAGAACCATCTGCCACTTAAAGCAACCATTTATATATATATATATTATATATATATATATATATATATATATATATATATATATATATATAT
>NW_015437757.1:0-1010 GCF_001527695.2 Protobothrops mucrosquamatus | reverse complement strand
TCTGTCTATCTATCTATCTATCTATCTATCTATCTATCTATCTATCTATCTATCTATCTATCTATCTATCTATCTACCTAACTACCTACCTACCTACCTACCCCTATCTATCTATCTATCTATCTATCTATCTATCTATCTATCTATCTATCTATCTATCTATCTATCTATCTATCTACCTACCTACCTACCTACCTACCTACCTACCTACCTACCCACCCCTATCTATCTATCTATCTATCTATCTATCTATCTATCTATCTATCCATCCATCCATCCATCCATCCATCCATCCATCCATCCATCCATCCACTTACCTGTCATCCATCCATCCAACAAATACTGGTGACATGAGGCCATAAGCTCTAACAGCAGCCCAAGTCTATACTTTGATAATTCCTTCATGTATCATTTTTATCATTATATCATTCCCCATTTTTAAAGTCTGAAAATAGCTGCAACGAGTTCAGATGTTGACTGCCTAATGATTTTTTAAAGACATTTTTTTCAGCTGCTATTTTTTTTTACTTTAATTGTTCCTTTTTGTCCATTCTATCTACACCCCCCCCCCCGAGGAAAAGCAGAAAAGAAGTTGAATACTTGAATTCCCTACCCAAGAATAGCAATTTCAAGAAAAATAATTTAGTCTGGAGATATGGAAGAAAAAGGCTGAACACATACAAACAGTGGAGCTGTTCTGATCAAAATTAGGCTTTTTTTGTGGCTATTCTGAATGATTTTTAAACACTTGAGATATCAGATATCCAGTTACTTTCCGTCTTGAGCCAGATAGATGGCAATCCATAAATCGCAAGGCAACAAGCCAAGCTACTGGTTATACAAGGTCACCAGAGCTTCGAGCATCAGCACTACAGTCCCCTATCTCAGCCCCAGATCTCTTCTTCTCCTGCAGCAGAGGAGAGAAAGAACCCAAGAGCCCTAGATGTGTGGGGGTTGCACTGGCTTCCTTCCCCACCGGGGACCCTGGCAACTTCCCAGGTCCTGTCACT
>NW_015437756.1:0-1010 GCF_001527695.2 Protobothrops mucrosquamatus | reverse complement strand
AGTTTATAGAGCAAAAAATGGCAGCAATACAGCAAAAACCTAGTGCTTTGATTCTAAAATTATGCTTGATACTTGTCAGGTAGCTAGGCAGAAAGTTGATATAGACACCTTGTGACTAATATTGCATGAAGAGTGCAGTATGTATATTTTCTTTCTTAATGCTGACAATTGCAAAAAAGCTATTTCAGTAGTGAAAGTCGGTTTGAGATATGATTTAACAGTGATGAGAGTCCCCAGAAGAATAATTCCACCTCTCATACAAGCTGTTTTATTTTCTACTTCTAGACATCTTGCTAAGGAATGTATTTAATCAATGAAGGAACTAATATTTAATAAAAATAAATCAACATGCCAACATGAGTGAAAATGATGAACTTAAAGAAGATTGATCACATTAAAATGAGCGAAAATGAGAAGTGTTAATGGAGAATTATTTTGAAAGTGTCATCAAGCTTCAGAACCATTTCCCCTGACGCATCATATTGATTGGCCTTGCAACTTTATTTCTTATTATACCCTAATTTGTTCCTGTCTTGTCCTCCTCTAGTGTTTGCATTTGAAACATTCTGGGAGAAACAGAGAATTTCTAGATTTTAGAGAATCTACATTCTTTGCACACCTCTGACAGAGATGTATTGTTTAGCGATAAAATATCTCTTCTAGATAACTGGTGCACAGTTCCCTTTAGAAGAATAATTTTCTGAACCTTTTTTGCTTGTAAATTTAAGTTGGAGAGTTGCTCATTTATGTTATTTAAATTAGTTTTAGTCTCCACATAATTTAAAACAATTGTTTCTTGAATTAATTTCAACAGATGTTTTGGCAAATTATCGTCCAGTCTCCAACCTACGCTTTGTGGCGAAGGTTGTTGAGAGTGTGGTTGCACAGCAGTTTCCCCGGCACCTGGAGGAAACGGTCTATCTAGACCCTCTCCAGTCGGGCTTCAGGCCGGGATACAGCACGGAAACGGCATTGGTCACGTTGGTAAATGATCTCTGGAGGGCCCGGGA
>NW_015437755.1:0-1010 GCF_001527695.2 Protobothrops mucrosquamatus | reverse complement strand
GGGGTTGGGGGAATCCTAGTCACAAATCATCTGGAAGGCTTGATGGTCATTTGAGTTGGACGTTGGTCTTGATCTCAACAATCCATTAAAGGTTCTTCCTTGGAGCCAAATCTTTCACCTGAAGAACACCTCCCTGGAATGGCCAGGTTTTTTTCTCTGCTGTGTAAATCTGCTTCAAGGGCGTCAGATATAAGCTCCATCCCGGGGATCCCCTAATTTATTCACTCTCTCCAGGAAAACTCCGTGCGACATCATGAAGTGGCTTGCTGCCAAGCAGAATGCAAATCTGGGGCATAATATAAAAAGTATGTTCATCGTTCAAAACGCATCGAACTTTACACTATCACAGTTTCCTTATGAATTGCAATTCTCTGTCGGAACAGAAATATTGCCTGGAGTGATGGGGGAAGAGAGCAGAAACAACCACACAAACAAAACAGGCTTCTGTTGTTGTAGAGCTACCTGTGCAATCAAGAGGTGTGGAAAAGCCGCAGTGGCCATCTCCCTGTGCCAACAACTGCAGAGGAAACCAGCTTTTGCATGGCTGGGACTGGGGGAGGGAGCAGAAACTGGGCCTAACAGAGAGCAGAAAAGTCCCCCTTGCCACTTGGGCATGGACTATGGTGGCATGTGTTAAAACAACAATCCAGAACTAAGGAGAAACTTCCTGACAGTTAGAACAATGAACCAGTGGAACAACCTGCCTCCAGAAGCGGTGAATGCTCCAACACTGGAAGTTTTTAAGAAGAAACTGGATAGCCATTTATCAAAAATGGTATAGGGTTACCTGCCTGAGCAGGGGGTTGGACTTGATGACCTCCAAGGTCCCTTCCAACTTTATTATTATTATTATTATTATTATTATTATTATTATTATTATTATTATTATTATTATTATTATTATTATTATTATTATTATTATATTATTATTATTATTATTATTATTATTATTATTATTAAGATTGGATTTTTCTTTTGTTCTTTTCAGCTTCAAGGAGAGACAAAAAGCA
>NW_015437754.1:0-1010 GCF_001527695.2 Protobothrops mucrosquamatus | reverse complement strand
AAGGTCGCAACTGGTGGATCAGGCGGACCTGATAAAACGCCCCCCTGGTCACGGCCGACAAATGGTCTTCCAATGTCAGCCGTGGATCCAGGAGGACTCCCAAGTTGCGGGCCCTCTCTGAGGGGGCCAAGATTTCGCCCCCTATAGTCAGCGATGGGGTCAGCTGACTATGCCGAGGCGCCGGCAGCCACAGCCACTTAAAAGTTTATCTTAGCAATAATTTCATCATTTGTACAGAACTCTACATCAAATTCAGTTTTGTCCTTTTCAAGTTCATAATTATTCTTCTCTAACTCCCAAATATTTTTTTTCTCAATTTTAAAACCAGATTTCTTTATCAAAACATCTTGATCTTGTGCGATCATATTTTTAACCAATATTTTTGTTTTCTGTTTATTAATTTTAAAGCCTGCTCTCACATCAAAATATTTTCAGTTTTTTCAGCAAAGATTGCATACTCAGAGGGCGCTGTAAATTGAAAAGTCAACCATTAGCAAAAGCTCTCAGTTTTAAAGTCTGGTTTTAATTTTTAGGCCCACTATCCTCTTATCTTGTCTAATATTTCTATACCTGCAAAGACACCTCTTCCAGTACAACTAGCATTTCCTCTTCCTGCAATGAATCATTGACTATTGCCAGGAACAAATTCTTAATCTCCTGTTTGGCAATCTTGACCAAGCAAGAAGGGCAAAGATTTATGCTAACAAGTGAAGAACACATGACCCCTGGACATTGCAATCGTCATGTTGCCAAGTGTCTGAATTTTGATCATGTGACCATGAGGATGGTAGTATGTGTGAAAAATAGTCGTGAGTCATTTTTTTCAGTGTCATTATAACTTTGAACGGTCACTAAATAAACTGTTGTAAGTTTAGGACTATTTGTATCATCTCTGCTCATCCTAAGAAGAAATCTTGGAGGGGAGGGGAGATAGAGAAAGAGAAGATCGGAGTAGCTGTGGAAGTGTTATACTACAGAGTTTAAAAGTTAAGAATACATGCATTGCAAGA
>NW_015437753.1:0-1010 GCF_001527695.2 Protobothrops mucrosquamatus | reverse complement strand
CTCCAGAAGCGGTGAATGCTCCAACACTGGAAGTTTTTAAGAAGAGACTGGACAGCCATTTGTCCGAAATGGTATAGGGTTTCCTGCCTGAGCAGGAGGTTGGACTAGATGACCTCCGAGGTCCCTTCCAACTTTATTATTATTATTATTATTATTATTATTATTATTATTATTATTATTATTATTATTATTATTATTAAGGCAAACCTTTCCTAGTGAAGTTACCCAGTCATCAATCCAAGGAAAATACTTTTTATAATCAGAAAAGATACATGTTTTTAATGTGTTATACATCTCAGAAAGAGAAAGTAATCTTTTGGGGCTGATAAATATGTTTGGATTTTTAAGATTGTGTCATGAGTACTCTCAAAAAAAGTCTGTCATGTTTTTTTTTTGCTTATTTATAAAAGTATTGCAGTAGTTGAACAGACAAAAACATCTATTTACCAGACATCAAAGAAATGGAAGCAGAGATAATGTGAGGAAGAAGTCAATTACTTTAATTACGGATATCTAAATATAGTTACAGTAGTAAAGAACAATTACATAGTAAACCTTTAGATATTAAAAGAAATGACTCCAGAAGAGCAAAGAGGCAGGGAGGCATCAAGATGTGAGTGGCCAAGCAAAGAAGACTAGAATGATAAAGATATGGATAATGCTCGTGGGATCCAGAACAGAAAAAAAGTAGCATAATATGATTACAGTCCTTGATTTACAATCACAATTGGGACTAGAATTTCTATTGCTAACAAAGCTGGTTGTTAAGTGAGCCATGATCAATTTTATCACCTTTTTTGCCATGATTGTTAAGCAACTCACTGCAGTTATTAAGTGAATCCAGTTTCTCCCATTGACTTTGCTTGTCAAAAGCTGGCTGGAAAGGTTGCAAATGGTAATCACATGACCCAGGGATACTGCAAGTGTTGTAAATACATTCTGGTTGCCAAATATCCAAATTTTGATCACCTGAATGTGAGGACCATTCATAAGTCACTTTTTTTTCAGTG
>NW_015437752.1:0-1010 GCF_001527695.2 Protobothrops mucrosquamatus | reverse complement strand
GCGAACAGTCTCTGCTGCAATTCTGAGTTTCTCAGCCCGCATACAAAACGATCGCGAAGTCTCTCTTCTAAGTCCTTGAAGTCGCACGGTTTAGCTGCTCTTCTCAAGGCCGCGACGTAGTCTTTTGCTGATTCTCCAACTCGCTGATCTCTCTGTTGGAACGTGTGCCTCCAAGCCATGACTGATTGCTTAGGCTGGAATTGTTCCTTTAAGGTTTTCTTGAGGTCGGAGTACGATACCGTTTCCAGCGAGTCTGGGGAGATTAAACTCTCGGCGATCTCAAAGGCGTCTTGTCCACAAACGCACAACAAAGTGGCAGCCTTTAAGCCTTCCTCTCGAATCTGGTTGATGCGAAAATACGTCTTGACTCTTGCCACGTAGGATTCCCACCTCTCGGGGTGAGAGACGTCGAAAGCCTCTAATTGCCCAATCTTTTCCATGATCGATGATTAAGATTCCTTCTTCTTCGGTCGCACGCACCCTCCAGCGATTTCGTACTGGCAGGATAATGCTGACTTCCATGCCGTTTCTTTCCCGGACTTCTTTGGGTGAGTCTTCTAGCTTTTCTTAGCTGTTGAGACTGAATCCCACCCTCGTCGCCAGTGTTAAGTCCTGGGAATAATGGCGCCTGAGATGAAACATCTCCAACAAGTCTTTATTGTTTGCTTCATTCTACGAACAACCAGAGCAGAGGCACACAGGCCTCTATTTATACCCTCTGATCCCCGGGCAAGTTCAACCAATCATGAGGCGGGCTTTTCCCGCCTTGCGCATGCGCACAAGGTTGGCGCCACTCAGTCTGGTCCCGGGCAGCTTCTGCAAATGCCCGGGACTCTTGCAACGTCCCGAGCCTGCATCTTGCAGGCTCAGGACACAACAGTTATGATCCTATCTAATTGGATAAATTTCGGATGCACATGCATTTCTAACGATGAGATCCAACTCGGTACCTAGGTGTAATTTGGTTGCCAAAATTTTTGCCCATACATCAATAAGAGCTTTTCTAATAT
>NW_015437751.1:0-1010 GCF_001527695.2 Protobothrops mucrosquamatus | reverse complement strand
TGAACGTTAGACCAAATCTTTGAGGACCTTCTTTCAGATTCTTTATTCAGATACTTATAAAGCGCTTTAGTAGAATGAGATAATGAAGATGACATTTGGGAAAAAAAACTCAACTTTTTGATGTTCCACCTCTTTCTCTAGAATTTCACAAGTGGATGCTCACCAAAGATGGCTACTGTTGGGTTGATGTCTTCCTGCGTGTGTGCCCGTTCCCTGGTACCTTTACTTAGGTTGGGGATCCCCAAAACATGCTCGTCCCAGTTACACACGACAGCTGCGTCTGCTTCGAAAGATTACTATGAGGTGCTGGTGCTTGGTGGAGGCTCCGGGGGGATCACGATGAGTGCCCGGATGAAACGGAAAGTGGGAGCAGACAACGTGGCCGTGGTGGAACCCCAGGAGGTAAATGCTGAATTCTGAAATGCTGGAATTTGGAGGCGTTGTGCAAAATACATAAAGGAGAATATTTGTAGCTCAGGGTTGAAATGAGGGGTCCTTGGTGCTCTCTGAGCTTGGTTGTTTTCTTGCAGACGTTTCGTTACCCAAACTAGCTAACATCATCAGTGCTAGAAGGTAGAGGGGGAAGAGGAGGAGGAGGAGGAGAACTGTGGGGTCCTCGGTGCTCTCTGAGCTTGCTTGTTTTCTTGCAGACGTTTCATTATCCAAACTAGCTAACATCATCAATGCTAGTCACTAGCAATATATAAAGTATAGTATTCCAAATCCTTAAAAGTGGAACAGTCGTGTCCCACATATGTCCCCAAGGAAAGGGTTCCTTCCTTCTCTAATATTCTCTTTATATCTTTATATCCTCTTTATATCTGGACTTTTTGCTTAGCCTAACGTTTTAATCTACTGGTTCTTTCTCTAGGTCAGTTTTCTTCAATCTGTGCCTTCCAGATGTGCTGAAATTATAACTCTTGAAATTTCTAGTCAAGGCAGGAAATACGATTTGAGGATTTGTGTGGACTTTAGCTAGTTTAATTATACGGCTGCATTGATTATATTTT
>NW_015437750.1:0-1010 GCF_001527695.2 Protobothrops mucrosquamatus | reverse complement strand
GATCAATTCAACTTACTAATTGCTGATCAGGTGGCCACCAACTTGAAGTATATTAAACATAATACATTTGCTAACGCAAACAAACCGGGGAGATGGTTGGCCTACCAAATACGTAAGAGACAAAAAGCGAGGCTTATATCTAAAGTTTTGGTCAAAGATCGTGAAATTCACCAACAAGAAATGATTAAAAAGGCATTTATTGAATTTTATTCGTATTTATACTCTTCAGAGACTATAAATAGTAAAGATATTGATAAATATTTACAATCTTCACCTATATATAAACTTACAGTGGAGCAGCAGAAAATTATGGATGAAGAGATTACTACAGATGAAATTCTTAATGCAATTAAACAATTGAAAGTTGGTAAAGCTCCTGGGACGGATGGCTTAACAGCAACTTATTATAAGTCATTGTCAGCTATATTGTTACAACCTTTAAAATTTTTATTTAATAGAATTATGTTGGGAGAACAAATACCTCAGTCTTGGACAAGAGCCTTTATATCTTTGATACCGAAGGACGACAAAGAAACTTTGGAACTTAAAGATTATAGACCTATCTCCTTGTTGAATGTGGATTACAAAATTTTTGCAAAAATTTTGGCTAATAGATTGATGCAGATATTGCAACATTATATACACGATGATCAAACTGGTTTCATATCTGGGAGATATATGAAAAATAATATCAGGCAAATTGTAAATCTACTGGAATATTTGGACAAGAATAATCAAATACCTTCGGCTTTTATCTTTCTTGATGCGGAGAAGGCCTTTGACAAATTGGAATGGCAGTTTTTAAATAAATTGCTGGATTATATGAACTTTGGAGATCAATTTAAAACAGCTATAAAGGCGATATATCAAAAACAGACTGCTCAGATAATTATAAATGGAGATCTGACAGAGCCTATAGATATACAAAAAGGTACTAGACAAGGTTGTCCACTCTCTCCTTTACTATTTGTATTGTCATTAGAAATTCTACTATCCAGAATTAGAGATTC
>NW_015437749.1:0-1010 GCF_001527695.2 Protobothrops mucrosquamatus | reverse complement strand
TTCCTGACAGTGAGAACAATTAACCAGTGGAACAACCTGCCTCCAGAAGCGGTGAATGCTCCAACACTGGAAGTTTTTAAGAAGAGACTGGACAACCATTTGTCCGAAATGGTATAGGGTTTCCTGCCTGAGCAGGGGGTTGGACTAGATGACCTTCAAGGTCCCTTCCAACTTTACTATTATTATTATTATTATTAAAAGGGAGGAGGAGGACGACCAGAAGAAAGAGGATGGAGTCAGTTGGAATAGGGAGACCAGGTTAGGGACAGATCATCCTGGAAAAAGATGGTAAGATAAGAGGAGATGAGATGAAATGAGAGGAGAGAAGAGGAGAGGAGAGGAGAATACAAGACAAGACAAGACAAGACAAAACAAAACAAAACAAAACAAGACAAGACAAGACAAGACAAGACAAGATAAGATAACCTTTATTGTCATTTTTTTACTGTGGGCACAACGGCACACATCAAAAATGAAATTTAGTAACATACTGATTATGCTATCTAAAATAAACATGTTATTCCAACAATTATACTATTAGATTTCTCAAATATATTCTGTTATAAAAGGAAATTAGGGATACCCGAAATGTAAACAATATATCTAGTTAAGGCTAAACTGGAATATGGTAATTGGAAATTAATAAAGCTTAAAAACAGGATTTGTATTTGTATAGGTAAAATGCCATTGATAATCTTACTGATTGTTTGAATTTTATTTAAATGTATTACTTTGAATACGTTACATTAACTGAGAGAAACAGAGAGGGAACTTCTAAGGACCAAAATTGAGTTGTATATCTATGACTTTATGTTTTTTTGTGGATACCCGATTACCCCATCACCATGCTGGTTCCTAAGCACCTTGATGTAAAAATTGAAAAATCAATAAAACTTGTTTTAAAAAAAATGAAATTTAGTTGCCCGCTCTCAAAGTGACAAAGTGAATTTATATGCTGGTAGTCCTCAACTTACAACCATTTGTTTAGCAACCTTTTGAAGTTGCAGCAG
>NW_015437748.1:0-1010 GCF_001527695.2 Protobothrops mucrosquamatus | reverse complement strand
CGCTGGAGGGACTGGCTGACTATGGGGGTGGTATTGGGCGGGCCTGGGATGGGCGGGGCCTGATGGGATACAAAGCACGCTGCGAGAAAGCAACTCCCAGAGCTAACTTTACTACAACTTTGAATAAAATTGTTGTTGGTTTACCGTTCCTGTCTGCTGGCGTTTTGTTTGGGAAACCAAGCCAGGACGGTCTGACACTCTCCCTCTCTTCTTCCAGCAATGAAGTGTCTTTCGGTGCAGAAATGTAAGGGCAATGGGATAGTCTACTCTTATATCTCCCCCCATTAGTTACTGAACTCCCAGCCTCTGCCTTCAGGCTGCCTTTGTGTAGTCTAATTGTTCTTGAAGAAGGTTGAGCTTCCTGAATCTCTGGAATGAAACAAAAGATTTCTGGGACAAATAAAGTCGGGAGACGAGGATGGTAGCTGTTTGACTGATTAATTATGTGTCATCAAGTCAGTGTCAAATCTTAGCAATCACATAAATATATTTTGTCCATGAATGGAAGCCTAGATTACTTTGAAGGATGATGACTGAATTAAAAGCACAGCCATAATTGTAAGTAAACTCTATTATGTCGAGTGAAGATGTTCTTCCTTGTAATTTCAAAATGTAATCTGGGGATGCTCCACAATATGGGGAGAAGGTAGAGCAGTCAGTATGATGTCAGTTGTCCACCTTTTTCTAGGATAACAAACAAAACAGCAGAGATAGTCTTTGCAGAAAAATACTAGGAGGAAATGAACAAGGAATCCCATAGCAGGAATAAATCTTTTTGAAGGGGATCTAAAAGCCCCTATACTCAAAAGGAAAACTATTTTACCTGTGAGGGGAAATATTGCATAGTAACCATGAGCATAAAAAGAGCGTGCAGATGTCCTTCATAATTCTCTTACTGCTACTTCCCCATTAAGTGCTAAGAGGGCCATATGCACAGGAGTTTATTTTTAAATGTTCTTATGAAACTTGAAACTCACATCCCCACTTCCATGTGTGCACATGGACCTAGT
>NW_015437747.1:0-1010 GCF_001527695.2 Protobothrops mucrosquamatus | reverse complement strand
CTCCTATCCTTGTCAATCTTCTCCTTCCTGGCGTTGCCATTAGTATGCCTTCCAGCCACGCCCCCATGCTCATTTTGGACCGTGTGTCCAGATCCGGTATCACAGATGCCCTTCCACTGCTGTTCCCCTCTTTTCCATCCCATTTGTCTACCTGTTACTCCTGTCTACCACTGTTTGTCCTTATGAGTCCTGTTTCCTCTAGTTTCCCTTCACGTCCGGGTGTGTGCACACACAGCCCTGCCTTGTCCCTCCGTCCCATCTGTCTACAATCAGCTGGGTTACCTGCCGGCTCGCTCCTGAATTCACTCCCTCTCATCCTTGCCGACCCTATCCTTCCTAATGCCGTTGCTATAGATGCATCTGCCGACTGTCTCCCCATGGTCATTCTGGGCTGTGCGCCCAGATCCGGCACTATCAGTGCCTCTCCACTGTTGCCCCCCTCTCTTTCTTACCCTGTTGATCCACCCGCTGTTCTTGCCTTCCACTATCTGTCCCTCTGAGTCCTATTTCCTCTGGTCTTTTTTCGTGCCTGGATGTGAGCACGCACGGCCGCATCTTGTCCCTCTGCCTCATCCGCCTGCACTCAGCTAGGCTACCTGCTGACTCACCTTCAGATTCACTCCTTCCCCTCCTTGTCAGTCTTATCCTTCCTGGTGCCATTGCCGTTGATATATATATATATATATATATATATATATATATATATATATATATATATATATATATATATATATATATATATATATATATATATATATATATATATATATATATATATATATATATATATATATATATATATCGAAAATTTCTTTAAAAATGTGATCCCTGGGTAATTCCATATTAAAATAGTGAAAAAACACGAGCACCAGGGAATATGGTAAAAAATTTAGTTTAATGTTAAAATTACTAAAATTACTAATAAAACCAATTAAAACGCCTAGCTTTCGTCAGCCACCTGCTGACGTCCTGACATTTTGAGCCCTGAGGACGTCAGCAGGTGGCTGACG
>NW_015437746.1:0-1010 GCF_001527695.2 Protobothrops mucrosquamatus | reverse complement strand
AGGGAGGGAGGGAGGGAGAGGGAGAGATGTAATCTGACAACCTCAGAAGGATGGAATACTGAGTCAACCTTGATCTGGTCAGTATCGAACTCCTGGCAGTGGGCAGAATTAGCCTGTACTCTAGAAAGAGGGCAGAGAAAAGCAACAAAGATGATTAGGGGACTGAAGGCTGAAACATATGAAGAATGCCACGATCCCAAAACCTTAATCTCTACCCACACTGACACCAAACAACACCAGCTGGATTGGGGCAACACTAAAGTCATTGCCTACGCTACCACCCGCCATGCTCATGAGTTCATCGGAGCCTGGCACTCTACAAGCAATTCCATCAACACATTGACCTACAACCAGCCTAGGAATCCCTCAGGATCCAAATCAACCACACAGCCAACTAGAGATAACACTGACCCTCAACCATCCCACACAAGCCCCCCCCACCAGCAGTTTATCTTCCAATAACCCTGACCTGATGTAACCTCCCCATCACAAGACCCATCACAAGCCTTTCACTGATGAACTCACACCTGATCCTCCCTCGACACACTCACACCTGAAGCCCTCATAAAGAGAACTCTGATACTGACATCCCCCTAAACTCCTCTGAATATACCAAGTCTGGTAATGAAACATTCGGAAACTAACCCACAAGCTCGGAGAATGAACTTCCGCCCTCATATGAAGAATCGTTGCTGGTATATCTAGTTCAACGGTAGGTAACCTTGGCTCTTTTATGACTCGTGAACTTCAACTCCCAGAATTCCTGAGCCAGCAGGGCTCAGCTTGGAAACCTCTCCCTTTCCCCTCAGCGTGGCTGGCTCAGCAATTCTGGGAGTTGAAGTCCACGAGTCATAAAAGAGCCAAGGTTACCTACAACTGGTCTAGTTTAATGAAGAGAAAGACTAGGGCAGGGGTGTCAAACTGCCAGCCCATGGGCCGGACACGTCATGAGGAAACCACGTCCACCCAATTGCTGGCAATGGGAAAAAAGCTCTGATAGTTTGACATGT
>NW_015437745.1:0-1010 GCF_001527695.2 Protobothrops mucrosquamatus | reverse complement strand
AGCGTCCCGGTCCAGAAAGGGGCGCAACTGGTAGATCAGGCGCACCTGATAAAACGCCCCCCTGGTCACGGCCGACAAATGATCTTCTAGTGTCAGCCGTGGATCCAGGAGGACTCCCAGATTGCGCGCCCTCTCTGAGGGGGCCAAAAATTCGCCCCCTATAGACAGCGATGGAACCAACTGACTATGCCGGGGCGCCTGACTATGCCGAGGCTTTAGCCTCCAGTCCCCTAATCATCTTTGTTGCTCTTCTCTGTACTCTTTCTAAAGTCTCAACATCTTTTTTACATCACAGTGACCAAAACTGGATGCAGTATTCCAAGTGTGGCCTTACCAAGGCATTGTAAAGTGGTATTAACACTTCACGTGATCTTGATTCTATCCCTCTGTCTGATAAGATTAAATATTTTTCCTAACAGGTAAGTAGAAATAATCTAATGCAGGCTCTCTTGAGAAAATAATTATTGCTAGACTATTGATGCATACTAATCTAAAGAATGATAGGATGTAGGCTAGGAGATCTCAAACTTTACATTAATTTCCCCAATCCAGGCTATAAGCAATTTGGGGATAGGGTGTCACCTTTTTTAAAAAAACTCCTGATCCACTTTCCACTGGCAGAGTGAAAGCATGTTTCAAGTGAGAGATTTAGGGATACCTTTAGGCAGCAGTATGTATCAATAATCTAGTTTATTATTAATACAACTAACTGCCAGGAGAAAGGGAATTTTTGTGCTTACAGCTGCAAGCATCATAATACTTCAATTTGTCTCTAGTGCTAACAAGGCCAGGTAGCTGACAGAAACATTTGAAGCATTTGAATAAGATTTAGTGTCTGGATCTAACCCAGAAGCATTTCTCAGCATTGCTGCTTCTCACATCATTTAACTAAATTGTACTTGGGATACTTTACATACAAAATATATTCTGTTAGTGAGCTATGGCTTTCTCTTGTTCCTGTATTAAGCAAAGCTTACACAATTAGAACTGTTGGAAATGACAGAACTTAT
>NW_015437744.1:0-1010 GCF_001527695.2 Protobothrops mucrosquamatus | reverse complement strand
TGCGATTTTCTGCTGGTGGGAAGATTTCAAAAGTCTCCTTCAAGGGAAGGTTGATTCTTTGGGAATGGCTTCCCTCCAGACGTTGTGAGTGCTGCATCACTGGAGGTTTTTAAGAGGAGACCGGACAGCCATTTTCAGGAATAGTAATAGGGTCTCCTGCCTGAGCAGTGGGTTGGACTAGAAGACCTCCAAGGTCCCTTCCAACTTTGTTATTCTTCTTCTTTTTTTTTTTTACAACTTTTTAAAACTAATTTTCTATTATTACATTTGATTAGTGCTTAATAAACATCGTGTTGTCTGAGCCAATTTGTTTACTTAATAATACAGTTTACATTCTTAATGTCTTCCCCTTTTCTCCAACCATTGATTAAATAAATTCCATGTTTGAAAATATTCTGTATCTTCTTTCTCTTTGATCCTCAATGTAAGTCTGTCCATTTCAGCACAGTCCAATATCTTCTTGATTATCTCTTTATCTAGTGGTGTTTCTTCATTCTTCCAGTGCTGAGCAAATACAATCCCTGCTGCTGTTAATCCATGCAATGTTAAATATACTTATTAATATGCTTATTAAATTTTTCTTATATTATACCTAATAAAGAGAGTTTAGGATTAAAATCTACATCTTTCCCTAACATCTTTTCTAACCAAGTGTGTATTTTTGCCCCATTTTGTTTTCTTTAGCACAAGGCCACCACATATGGTAATACTGGCCAGGTGTTTGATTACATTTCTAACATTTACTGGACATATTTTTAAACATTTTTGCTAATCTAGCAGGTGGTAAATGCCATTTATAGAGTATTTTATGTCAGTTTTCTTTATAAGAAGTTGCCATGGTCAATTTATAATTTCTTTCCCAAAGATTTTGCCATTTCTCTAATTTTATATTATATCCAAAGTTTTCTGCCCACTGCATCATTGTTTCTTTCACTTTTTCATCCTCCATTTTTGAATTTAACAGAAAGTTATATAGTTTCTTAAACAGTTTTTTATCAGAGGTCAACAGC
>NW_015437743.1:0-1010 GCF_001527695.2 Protobothrops mucrosquamatus | reverse complement strand
CCCGGTCAGCGTAGAATCCCAGCGTCCCCGCGCCTCCTCGCGCCTCCTCGCGCACCGAGTCCCGATCCCGGGGGAGAGAGTCGCCCGGGGAAGGGTCTCCGGACCTCCGGGGACCTCTTAATCTCCCCTCTGCTGCCTATTCGAGCTCCGCTGCTACGGAGCTACCCGGAGCCGCCCGCCATCTTCGAGCATGCGCAGATGCATATATATACACCAACAAACAATAAAGATACTCAAAACATTTTCGGATACACTCGGCAGTCCCCGCCTTGCCTCCACCCTCATCCACTTTACCTCTCCTTCCTCCCCCTAAACCTACAACCTCTCCTCCTTTTCTTACCACCTCTCTACATCCCCTTCGCCTTCTTAACACCTCATCGAGTGCAACTTGGGGTACCAGCCGAGTATATCCTCTTATTAATACAATTCCACTATATACCTATAATAATTAAATACATCAAATTATAATTTCCCCCTAATCGCCTCCCCTCCCCGACTTCCCAGAACTAACGCACCCTAAAGCAATCAGTTATATAAAGAAAAACTTTAACTCGAATAAAAAATAAAAAAAAACAAAAATTATACTATTTTAACACCAACACTCATATATAATTATCCACCTTCCCCCAATCCAAATATCTAAAAATTAGACTTTACCATTTCTCATTATAATAATCCCATTAAATACAAAAATTAAATCCTTTAAAATAATATAATTATATATCATTGATCATCTACTTCAAGACATTCATATAAATTCATTCTTCTTATTTATAATATTAATCCCAAATTTTAAAAATATAAGCTTCAGAAACAATCCTTAAAAAAAACTTTAACTCAAATAATAGAAAAACTCTATTTTAACACCAAAACTCATAATATAATATAATTGTCCAACTCCCCCAATCCAAATATCTAAAAATTAAACTTTACCATTTCTCATTACAATAATCATAAATCCTTTATAGTTATATATCATTAATCATCTACTTCATTCATCTTATTTATAA
>NW_015437742.1:0-1010 GCF_001527695.2 Protobothrops mucrosquamatus | reverse complement strand
TGGCGACCCCCAGGGGGAGAGCCTTCTCTGTCGGAGCACCCACCCTCTGGAACGAGCTGCCCCCAGAGATCCGGGTGATCCCGGATCTCCCCTCCTTCCGCCGTGCCCTTAAGACCTGGTTATTTCAGCAGGCAGGACTGGCCTAGGGGTATTTTAAAGGGGTTTTAAATTAAATTTTTAGTAGAAGCGGCCAAATTTATATAGTTATTTTTAATCTTTTTAAATTTTGTATTGTATTGTACTATTGTTTTAAACTGGCTGTAAGCCGCCCTGAGTCCTCCGGGAGAAGGGCGGGGTATAAATTTAATAAAATCTAAATCTAAAATCTAAATCTTAAGTCACACAGGACTAACCTAATCCGCCCCCCAAAACAGTGGACTGCAGGGGAGAAAGGAATAAATGCCTGAAATGTCCTGAAATGGAAGATTCTTCACTGCGACAAATGATGGCAGACGCCACATGTGAACAGCGAACTGTTCACTGAGATCAACCCCTCCATATAAGACCTTGCTCTTTACCTACTGGGCTGCATCTGTAATCCACCATCAAACAAATCTGACCTGGGTGGGTCGTACCTTGCTAATCTTAGCTTTGGCAAACAATGGTGTCCCATCTAATGAGCTGCAGAATAAACAGCGAGAAAGGTCACCGCCACGAAGCCATGCAGTTCGTCAAATCCTTTTCCCCCTTATGCTGGTTTATTTTATTCTATCGAGCAACAAAGATGATTAGGGGACTGGCGGCTAAAATGTACAAAGAACGGTTGTTGGAATTGGGCATGTCTAGTTTAATGAAGAGAAGGACGAGGGGGGACATGATAGCCGTCTTCCAATATCTCAGGGGCTGCCACAAAGAAGAAGGAGTCAAGCTATTCTCCAAAGCACCTGAGGGCAGGACAAGAAGCAACGGGTGGAAACTAACCAAAGAGAGAATAATTAATCAGTGGAACAACCTGCCTCCAGAAGTTGTGAATGTTCCAACACTGGAGGTTTTTAAGAAGAAACTGAACA
>NW_015437741.1:0-1010 GCF_001527695.2 Protobothrops mucrosquamatus | reverse complement strand
AAATCCAAAGAAATCTTTGCATCCAAGCCAATTCCAAAATAATTATTCATGACACATTTCTCTATGTAACAATCACTGCAAGATGAATTATATCATAAACAAATTGTTTTCATGTGATGGAATAATTTAGCATCCTCTCTATTTTCTATCCATTTGCAACAACTTTTGCGAAATAGAAGATAAAATTATGGCAAGCACAATGACATGAAGGGTCTCTCTCTCTCTCTCTCTCTCTCTCTCTCTCTCTCTCTGAATAAACAACAATAAATGAATTTGTTCTTGGAGATATTAGAAACATGGCTAGCCAACAATTGAACAATAAACAGAAATATAGTGAACAGTACATCCTCTAGCTTAACTTCTGCTTCTAATTTCTTTTGCTTACTCTTTCTTATTCTTTTTCTGAGCTCAAGCTGAATGTTGTAATGGCTATGTATTTATATATTACACATAATTAAAATATATTTTCAGCCTTTTTTGTACTTTTTTGTACTAGTAACAAATATTAAATATATTTAATATAAATAACATCCTCATTTTAACTTATATAGTGAGTAATGAGAGAATCTATTTTCTTTATTGCTAACTAAACACTTACAGATTTTCTGGCTCAGGGTTAAATGGATCTGCGTTGATCAACAACCGACTGATGACAGAACCTCCTGGTAGAGAACCAGATGTCCCAGCACGGAAACCTGCCAAAAGAATGCAGAAGTTACAGGAAATACTATACTAGTTAAGAAGTGTGGCAGAACAAAGCAGATTTAAAAATTAATTTTACCCTCAAATCAATAGGCAATATTGCATCTAAGTGTAGCGGGGACTGCCTGAGAGTGCTCGCAGGAGTTTGACTGGGAAGGAAAAGATTGGGACAGCTGCAGTTGGCTTTGGGTGTGGCTGGCGTGAGTGGAAGGAGGAAGGATAGAAAAGGAAAGGAAAGGAGAAGGCTGGGGTGGTTGGAGTTGAGAAGAGAAGGTCTGGAAGCTTATTTTATTTTTCTATCAAGGGTA
>NW_015437740.1:0-1010 GCF_001527695.2 Protobothrops mucrosquamatus | reverse complement strand
CAGGGTGCCGTCAGCCAGACAGTGCCGGCTGGCGACTCCCAGGGGGAGGGCCTTCTCGGTGGGAGCCCCCACCCTCTGGAATGAACTACCCCCAGAGATCCGGGTGATCCCGGATCTCCCTTCCTTCCGCCGCGCCCTTAAGACATGGCTATTCCAACAAGCAGGACTGGCCTAGGGGGAATTTTTAGTGGGGTTTTAAAAATAATTTTAAATTGACACAGGCCACATCAAATATTTCATTTTAATTAGGTTTTAAAGTGGGTATTTTTATTTCTGTATTTGTTTTACCAGGCTGTCAGCCGCCCTGAGTCCGTAAGGAGAAGGGCGGGATAAAAATCCAAATAAATAAACAAACAAATAAATAAATAAATAAATATATACAATGGCAGGGGGATTGACTGAACAAAACTGAAAGTCAGTGAGACTGTGATGTATCTGTAACAAAATAAACCTTTTTACTCCATGATGAAACTTGCATTCTTGTCAGTGACAATGAAAACAGAAAGCATGGATTCCACAGGTTCCATCATGTGGATTGGAAAGAAGTAGTCTGTACAGTATCTCTTCATAGAAGAATGTATTGCTGCAGTGATTTAAGGCTAGGTAGTTTTAGCAGAACAGGAACTATGTTACAAACCAAAGCCTTGCAATGCCTTGAAGTTTTATAATATCACTGCATAAGCTTTTAGGGAATATAGTTCAGTTCATCCAGTGCTCAAAGTACACAGACCTAAGAGGCAAGTATTATATATACATGCAACTTGTTGCTTGAGGATGGGGTGGGGATGACAGTGAAGATAGATAAAAGGATGCCTGAAACAGAATTACCTCTAAGTTGTGGCCACTGAGAAGAATAGTTATTGAGTGGGATGAAGGCATTCTTGCACTGACAAGCCAGCTGGCTATAAGACTATTGTTATCTGCTGCATTAACAAGATCAAACTCTTTCAAAGGACTTCACAGACTGCAAACCAAAGTTTCTAACATTTACTTCTTCAACTTTTAAAAGA
>NW_015437739.1:0-1010 GCF_001527695.2 Protobothrops mucrosquamatus | reverse complement strand
ATATATATATATATATATATATATATATATATATATATATATATATATATATATATATATATATAAAACCTTTCTTAACAGGGTGCCTCCAAATATGTTGAATTAACTCCAAAGATCTCTAGCAGCATGGCTATTATTATAATCAATCTTACATGTAAAGCTAATCATTGACTTATTACAATTATTGAGCCTGCCAATTAGGGTCATATGTCATGATGGTTGTAAAGCAGGTCACCCATGTAACTGACCTGATTTTATAACATTTTTTTTGCAGCATTCATTAAGCAAACGCTGCGGTTGTCAAGCAAACCATTGTTTGTTATGAGGTATTTCTGTCAGAAACCAGAAGTCATAAATTGCAATCACATGACTGCAGGATGCTGCAAATAGAGCCATAAATATAGACCAGTTGCTGAGTGCACAAAATGCAATTACATAACTATTGGGGGGGAGGATCCAGCTGTTGGACTTTCAGAACCGAGTCATAAGTCCGATTTTTGGGGAAGCCATAACTTTGATTGGTTACTAAACAACTGGTTGAGGACTACCTGTACTAAATTAAGGATTAACTTTTCCAATGATGCCAACTTTCAGATTTATAATCAATGCAGTTTCCAGACATTTGGAAGTGTGAAATTGTTGAAAGGAAAATCAGGTCCAGTTCCAAGCCGGTACTAAGATGCTGGAAATAAAATGGAGAATAAGATGCTGGAAATAAAATGGAGTAATATATATTAGTGTATAGTGTATATAATAGTGTAATATAAACCCTGAAGCAAACTTAATACAGCTTGAAAAAGCAAGTGAAATAAAAAAAAAAAATCCTAAGAAACCAACCATGCATTCTCTTGAGAACTGAAAAAATGAAAAAAAATATCTGGATTCCACAAAACTGTGGGACACATCATCGCTCTACTACTGGCACTTAAAACCATTTAAGGTGGCCTCCACTGTCACCAAATGTCTTGGCCTAAAGAACTAATTTGTCATGAAACAGCAAAATGGCTTGG
>NW_015437738.1:0-1010 GCF_001527695.2 Protobothrops mucrosquamatus | reverse complement strand
GGATGGGACTTGTATTTTGGGTGGCATGCTTATCTTTTTATGCAGAAAAAGATTGACAAAACTTTTAGAAATCACATAATAAGGGCTGCACTGTTAAGAGTTTGGCAAAAGTATTTTTTCAAGTTTGATGTTAAACTTCCAATTTGGGTGATACCATCACATATTTTCTTGACTATACCAAGATTTGTGGTAATGGAGGTGCCATCTTATAAAGATTTGTTATATCTGAGTGGTAGTGGTGAATGGTGCCTCAAATCAATAGAAGTTTTGAGACAGAAAAATCCAGACTTTTCCTGGCTTGTGTATAAACAAACTCAAGAGAGATGGCGAATTGATAAAAAAGCTGCTTTTTTTATGGAAGATGGGAATTTTTTGAAACAAGTAAGGGATGATGCTAAAGGACATATTAGAAGGATATATAATGTTTTATTAGAATTGGATTCAGAAACTGAGCTAGTTAAAGATTGCATGATTAAATGGGCTCAAAATATAGGTGAAACAATATCTATGGATACCTGGGAGTTGATATGGGTGAGAAATGTGAAATTTACGCAAACTCAAAATCTACGTGAGAATTTTTATAAAATGTTTTATAGATGGCACATGGATCCTGCAACTATGTCTCGCATTTATGAGAATTATGAATCCAGGTGCTGGAGGTGTGGACAACAAGATGCAACTTTTTTTCACATGTGGTGGACTTGCAAGGTTATTAAGGCCTTTTGGATAAAATTGTGGTGGAACCTACAGCAAATTTTCAAAAGAAGAATTTTTTTCGTGCCTCAGTTGTTTCTCCTAGGTATTACACGATGTTTGGATGTAAAAGAAACGAACTTGATGTTGTACTGCTTAACTGCTGCCCGTTTGTTGATAGCTCAAAATTGGAAGAGTAAAGTTTTACCTACAATGGAGGACTGGAGATTGAAGGTTTCGCATCTTGCTGAAATGGCAAAAATTTCGGCTTATCTGAAGAATCACTCAAATGAACAATTTTTATCAATATGGAGAAG
>NW_015437737.1:0-1010 GCF_001527695.2 Protobothrops mucrosquamatus | reverse complement strand
TTGTTCTAACTGTCAGGAAGTTTCTCCTTAGTTCTAGGTTGCTTCTCTCCTTGATTAGTTTCCATCCGTTGCTTCTTGTCCTGCCTTCAGGCGCCTTGGAAAATAGCTTGACTCCCTCTTCTTTGTGGCAGCCCCTGAGATATTGGAATACTGCTATCATGTCCCCCCTCGTCCTTCTCTTCATTAAACTAGACATACCAATTCCAGCAGCCTTTCCTTATATGCTTTGGCCTCCAGTTCCCTAATCATCTTTGTTGCTCTTCTCTGTACTCTTTCTAGAGTCTCAACATCTTTTTTACATCGTGGTGACCAAAACTGGATGCAGTATTCCAAGTGTAGCCTTACTAAGGCATTGTAAAGTGGTATTAATACTTCATGTGATCTTGATTCTATCCCTCTGTTAATGCAGCCCAGCACTGTGTTGGCCTTTTTGGCAGCTGCAGCACACTGCTGGCTCATATTTAAGTGATTGTCCACTAGGACTCCAAGGTCCCTCTCACAGTTACTACTATTGAGCAAGGTACATTTGGTACCTTGCTCAATAGTAGTAACTATACCTGTACATTTGGTTTTTCTTGCCTAAATGTAGAACCTTACTTTTTTCACCATTGAATTTCATTTTTATAATAAGACTTTATTTATTTTATTTATTTATTTATTTATTTATAATAAGACTTATATGCCGCCCTTCTCCCCATGGGACTCAGGGCGGCTCACAGCATATTAAAAACAATACAAAACATTTCCCTATAAAAGCCAATTAAAAACCAAATATTTGTAGCTGTGTCTTGTTTAAAATCATTAAAAATTTTCCCTATTTAAAAATTCACCCTAGGTCAGTCCCGCTTGCTGAAAAAGCCATGTCTTGAGGGCGCGGCGGAAGGTTAAGAGATCCGGAATCATCCGAATCTCGGGGGGTAGTTCGTTCCAGAGGGTGGGGGCACCCACAGAGAAGGCCCTCCCCCTGGGGGTCGCCAGCCGACATTGCTTGGCCGACGGCACCCTGAGGA
>NW_015437736.1:0-1011 GCF_001527695.2 Protobothrops mucrosquamatus | reverse complement strand
TTTTTTTATTTTTTTATTTTTTTTTATTTTAAACATACAACATTGTGTATTCACACCACCTCCCCTTTGATTTTTTTATTTTTTTTATTTTTTTTTATTTTAAACACACAACATGGTGTTCACATTTTTCTACAACTCAGGGGAATTTCACCAAGTTGCCATGTTTTAAGGCAACGTTTATCAACCTCAGCAAGTTTTAGATGTGCAGACTTCAACTGCCAGAATTCTCTGTCCACCCAGTCAGAAACTCTCTTCTCAGTATAAATGAATCTGGATGCCATCAGAGGCCCAACAAATCTCTATCACGGGTGCTTTAAGCTGGGGATATCTAACTGTGGTCCCTGATGCCTGTGAGGCACAGATTTGAGGCACTTGCAAAATTAGGGGTGCTGACCCTTGTGTGGCAACAACGGCACAATCACTACCCAGAAATCTTTCTAACCAGCAGCCAATCTGGGATTTTCTAGAATAGTTGCTATAAACCTACAAAGAGCACCTCTTGATAAAAATAAATGTGAAATCAAAAGAGTTGCTGCCTTAAATTAAAAGAACTATTTCAGATGTTATTTTTTTCTGAGATATAGAATAAAATATAAATACGAAACCCACCCCAACCCCAATGAAATCATTTTGTTCAAGAGAGGTCACACAAATGTATTTATTTTGGCAGGGGTGATGGGTTATACACCAAGCCCGCTGGAAGTGCAGAGTTGTGGGTTCAACCCGGATGATGGAATCAATATAGCAGAAGACACAGCTGTGATGGCGCAGTGGTTAGAATGCAGTACTCAGGCTACCTCTGCTGACTGCCAGCTGCCTGCAGTTCAGCAGTTCAATTCTCACCAGCTCAAGGTTGACTCAGCTTTCATCCTTCCGAGGTTGGTAAAATGAGGACCTAGATTGTTGGGGTGGCCATAGGCTGATTCTGTAAACCTCTTAAAGAGGGCTATAGAGCACTGTGAAGAGGTATATAAGTCCAAGTGCTATTGCTATTGCTTTTCTTTCTCCGAC
>NW_015437735.1:0-1011 GCF_001527695.2 Protobothrops mucrosquamatus | reverse complement strand
CTGGCAATTGTCCCCACAGCTTCTCCTTAATTTACTCCTCTCCAGGTGTTCCTTGTGAGGAGGGTTGGGGGGTGACCTCCTCATGAGTAGTGCTTGCAGCCCTTCTCTGGACTTGCCTCTGCTCCATTCTCCGTGCCCTTGGATAAGTGGTTGTTGTTGTTGCGAAGTCATGTCTGACGCATCGTGACCCCATGGACAATGTTCTTCCAGGCCTTCCTGTCCTCTACCATCTTCTGGAGTCCATTGAAGCTCACGCCTACTGCTTCAGTGACTCCATCCAGCCACCTCATTCTCTGTCGTCCCCTTCTCCTTCTATTGCCCTCCATCTTTCCCAGCATCAGGTTCTTCTCCAGTGAGTCCTTCCTTCTCATTAGGTGGCCAAAGTATTTGTGTTTGGCCACCTGATCAGTGGAGGAGGTAGCTATTTCTCATCAGAGTGGATCGGCTACCTATCAGCACCACTCCTGGTCAGCAGCCAATCCTCCCCCCCCCCCAGGGTCTGTGCAGACAGGCAGCTCTCCCTCTGGCTGACCACTTCCCCTAATGTCTGAGGGGCCCAGGCCAGCATCGTCCTCAGCCTCTGGCATGCCTTCTCTGTTGGGTGGTCCCAGTTCCAACTCTTCCTCCTCTTCCTCCGAACCAACTTCTGAGGGGGCCGTGACAAAGGTTTTCCTTGTCCAGTCATGTCCAACTCTCAGATGTGGTGCTCACTTCCGTTTCTTAGCCAGGGAGTCAGCATTGTCCGAAGACATTTTTCATGGATATAATAATAATACTAATAATAATACTAATACTACTAATAATAATAATAATAATAATAATAATAATAATAATAATAATAATAGTAGTAGTAGTAGTAGTAGTAGTAGTAGTAATAATAGTAATAATAGTAGTAATAGTAATAGTAATATTTATCTATCATCAATCATCTACCATCTATCATATATCACCTATTCTCTCTCTCTCTCTCTCTCTCTCTCTCTCTCTCTCTCTCTCTCTCTCTCTCTCTCT
>NW_015437734.1:0-1011 GCF_001527695.2 Protobothrops mucrosquamatus | reverse complement strand
CCCATACAATGTTTATAGAAGTTTCCTTATGCATATTAAGTTGAAAGAACTCTTCCATAGATTCCTTCAAAGCCTTAACCTTATCCTCATAGTTAAACAAATTTTCATTTATTCTCCAAGATTTCCTCTTTATTTTTTGACCAATCTCCATCCAAACCATACTGTGATCAGACAAGGTTCTAGGAAAAATTTTAGTTTTGTTACAATCTATAAGTAAATCAGTCGATATCAAAGCAAAGTCAATCCTTGAAAAAGAGTCATGTCTGTGAGAGAAAAAAGTAAAATCACGTTCATTAATGTGTTGTGACCTCCAGGCATCCGTTAATTCTAGGTCATCTTTCATAGCAAAAAAGGACTTAGGTAATCTGGAAGGGGTTACATCCTTAGAAGTTGTTTTTTTATCTTTTATCGTATCCAGAACCCCATTCCAGTCTCCCATAACAATCAGAGAATTATAATCCATCGCCACAATTTTCTGGTGTAAATGTCTATAAAATTGCTTTTGAGCTACAAGTTGATTGGGTGCATAAACCCCTATTATTAGACACTTTCTTCCATTTAAATTTATTTCCACAAATAAATATCTTCCTTCTTTATCAGCTTCTTTTAAAACAGGTGAAAGATGACTTTTAATATACATTGCAATCCCGGCTCTCTTTTTTAAAGCAGGTGCAGCAAACAGCTCTCCAAACTTAGAGTTCAATAATAGTTTTTGGTCTTTAGCCACAATATGAGTCTCTTGTAAGCATGTAATGTCATTATTAAAATGTCTTAAATAATGAAAAATCTTGCGTCTTTTATGGGGAACGTTAAGTCCCCCTACATTCCATGATATTAACTTACACATTAGGAGGATTTATTCCACTGACAAGGCTAGCCGCATATGATTTCACAAAGACCTTAGGACGAGCGCCGCCTACTGGCTGAGAAATAGCCGGTATTTGACAATCAGCTGGAGGGCTATCAGCTGGTGGTCGAGCTGTCATCTGTCTTTCCTTTTCTTTACGTCTA
>NW_015437733.1:0-1011 GCF_001527695.2 Protobothrops mucrosquamatus | reverse complement strand
AATACAAATATGGTGCGTTTCATTAGAAAAACAAACACATAAAAAAGCCTACTCAGTAAATATTCAGAAATAACCAGCGGTCCCCCCCCCCTGCATCCACACTCCCTCAACCTTCCTACCTACTTCCCTCTTCCTTCCTCCCCCTCTTAACCACAACCTCTCCTCTTTCCTCCTTTCCAACTATCCTACACATCCCATCACCTTCTTTCCCACCACCTCAGATGCAGTTTAGGGGTACTAGCTGATCATCTCCTCTTCTTAAAAACAAACATTTACATTATATTTATAAATACACAAAATTTTATATAATTCTACCCCTTTATCCCCTTCCCCCCTCCCCCCCCAGACTTCCCAGAACTGAGTACAGGGATAAATACATAACATCCCAAGTCTATAATAAGCTATCCATTCATAATACAAACAAAATTAACATACTTTAACTCTAACATACAATAATAAACTTATAAAATATATATATAAATTATATTAAATACATAAAAAATATTAGAAAAGAAAAATATTTATTCAAAAGCTATATGATAATTAATCACTTCATACTTTCTCTTAATATAATCTATCCATCTTCTCCATACCAAGGTACATTTTTCTTGAGATTGATCCTTCAAGTATGTGGAAATTTTTGCCATTTCTGCTAAGTATGACACCTTCAATCTCCAATCATCCATAGTCGGTAATACCTCTTTCTTCCAGTTTTGAGCAATCAGTAATCTTGCTGCTGTTACACAATACAACATCAGATTCATTTCTTTAGGATCCAAATTTTCCATAATACCCAGTAAAAATAATTGTGTTGTAAATTTTATCTTTTTCTTAAAAATCTGTTGAATATTCCACCAAATCTTAATCCAAAAAGCCTTTACATCCCTACATGTCCACCAAATATGATAATAAGTTGCGTCTAAATTACCACATCTCCAACATTTTGGTTGCAAATTTGGATACATGCAAGACAATTTTTGGGGATCTAGATGCCATCTATAAAACATTTTA
>NW_015437732.1:0-1011 GCF_001527695.2 Protobothrops mucrosquamatus | reverse complement strand
AACTTTTGACAGTCACTAAACGATCGATTGTAAATTGAGAGCTACCTGTAATCTCCAACTTGACTCCTAATTAATAAACAGCATGAATACTAAAATATTGCAACAGTTTAGAGCAGTGGTTCTCAACCTTTTTAATGCCGTGACCCCCAACCGGTCGTAAGTCGAGGACTAAACCGGTCGTAAGTCGAGGACTACCCAACCGGTTGTAAGTCGAGGACTTTCCCTGCCCGGGAGCGCCGCACATGCATGGTTCCGCACCCTGCGCCAGCCGAGGCGTAGCTGGCAAGTGGCAGAGACAGAGCAGGCCGACCACCAGCTGGCCCAGCTCAAGGGAGGTAAGGCACCCGCCGGAAAAGGGGAAAAAAATGGCGGACAGCCTTGCTTGGCGACCCCCGTGAAATGGTCGATCGACCCCAAATGGGGTCGCGACCAAAGGTTGAGAACCGCTGGTTTAGAGCCTCACCGCTCTAAATACGTTTTAAGTCCAATTTTCTGGACTTGTCTAGACAATAGATCTAGTTTCCTAGATTTCTTGTGATATCTACAGAATTTTATTTAAGGATTTGCTTCACCTTTTATAGAGGTGACTTCACTTGATGTTGTTGTGACTTTCATGGCAGCTTCAGAGTGGTTTTTTTCCCCCCACCTTTTCTAATCTAGCCTGCTACTCTGAAATATCCTGGCAGTTCCCCACCCAAGTAGTCACCAGGTCCAACCCTGTTTAGCTTTTCACAATCATCCAAGTTTGGCTAGAAGTTATCGTCTGCTATGACTTCACAGTTGTTATCTGGATCTAGATCTGACCCTGTTAGCCTTTCTCCAGCAGATGGTGGTGTAGAGTCCACAGAATGGGTTATTAATGCATTCCTGCCTAGCAGATAACTAAGGAAAAAAACTTCAGCCACGCCTCCCTCTGGGTGTGTCTTCCCCAGTTTTTTCCTTAGTTCTCAGCTTAGCAGACGTATTTTTCTTTGCTCCGCAAGGCTCCAAACTAGGCCTAACAGCCTCTAT
>NW_015437731.1:0-1011 GCF_001527695.2 Protobothrops mucrosquamatus | reverse complement strand
GGAGGATCCGGCCCGAAGGACTCGGCCTGGCGGAGGATCTGGCTGGGACGGAGGACTCGGCCGGGACTCGGCCCGGCGGAGGATCTGTCCCGAAGGACTCGGCCTGGCGGAGGATCTGGCTGGGACGGAGGACTCGGCGAGGGCCCGGTGGAGTGCGCCCGGGCTCGGCGGGAGCCGGTGAGTGCCCGACGGGCGCGGATGCCTGTGCCTGTGCCTCGCGGAGGCCGAGGGCCGAGGGAGGCCGAGGGCCGATTTAGTCCGAGGGCCGAGGGAGGCCGAGGGCCGATTTAGTCCGAGACCCTTCACCAGAAGATCCTGTGGCCGGCTTCTGGCGGCCCGAGGGAGTCGACCGCGGTGGCTTTTGATGGCCAGGGGGAGTCGACCGGTGGTGGCTCCGTAGGCCGCCAAGAAGATCGGATGGCCGGTCGCGAATATGGACGTGGCGAAGGCCCGACGTAGGCCTGGTGACTCGTATAGTTGGGGCCCGGCTGCCTGTAGGCCTTTTTGGCTGGATGGCAGGGGGAAGTCGGCGGCCACTCCGGAAGATCGCCTTACCGCTGCTGAGGCCTGGGGTGTTTCTGGCCCTGTGGCTCAACGACGTGGTAGGGGTCTGTGTAGGGTTGGCGGTTGACTTTACCATTCCCCCCCCCATAAGGACAACGACAACGACAACTGTTGCTGTTACTCTTTTCATCTACCTCAGGTCCCTGAACTAGACTAACTATTAGGAGGACTTTTTCCCCCCCTCTTCTGCTGCTGGACTTTGTTGATGACCGGAATGTACCTCAGGACGGAACTGCTGGCCCTGCGCGATTCCCCCCTCGCGCAGGTATGGCCCAATACAATCCCAAGGGCCTGCCTCAATGAAGGGGTGTGGAACCCCGAGAGGTGGTATGCAGCAAGAAGGGAACTAAAGAAAGAAAAATTAAGAGACTTCTTAGAGGGGTGTTTTGCCAAATTTTTAGGGGGTTCGGGGATGGCCAGGGGGGGCATGGGGGAGGCCTCTCTGAG
>NW_015437730.1:0-1011 GCF_001527695.2 Protobothrops mucrosquamatus | reverse complement strand
GCAGCCCCTTAGAGTCAGGAAGGGCCCTCAGCCCATTCGGGGCCAGGGGACCGGGCATTGCAGCCTCCCCTGCAGGAGTTGGGGAGCGGTGAGGCCCCCCTGCTGGGCCTGATTCCCCTGCCTCCTTCTTCCCAGGCTTCCCGGTCAAAGAGAAATTCCTGGAGGGGTCCCAGAGATTCTATGGAGCAAAGCCGGTCCTCCTTTCTGGGAACAGCACGGCCGACCTGAAGGCCATCAACAGCTGGGTGAAAGAAGCCACCAATGGGAAGATCCCCATCATGCTGACCGAGCTGCCTCCCGACGTTTTGATGGTCCTTCTCAACGCGGTCTACTTCCAAGGTGGGCCTCTCCTATCCGGCTGTGGGGGAAAGCCACCGCGGGCGATCTGGGTTTCTTCCAAGCGGGACTGGAAGCGGAAGACCTTCAGTTCTGAGAGTGAAAGGACCAGCTTGGGGGAGGGGAAGGTCGCCGGCCTTTTGACCCTGGGCCTGATGTCCTTCTCTGTTGTGGACCAGGGTTCTGGGAGACCAAGTTCGACCCCCTCCTGACGGAACCAAGCCTGTTCCACCTGGACAAGGAGACTGCGGTCTCCGTGGAGATGATGAAGCGACACATCTTCCCCCTGAGCTGGTTCACAATGGAGTCCCCGGAGGTCAAGGTAGAGGGAGGGCAGGCGGGTGAGGGGGGGTGGAAAGGAGACCCCGGATGTCAACTGTCCCAACTTGGCCAGTTAGGAAAGAAAGACTCCTGGTCCCTGATTAGCCCAAAGTAGACTTTACTAAAGCCAAAGTGGTTACAGAAGAAGCAAAGCTGGATCTGAGATTTTTGCACGCAAAGATACGGTTAGCTTTCCCTTGTTCCAGGCCAACCCCTGGTTATCAGTCACTGGCCAATGAGGTGTTAACGAATCATTTGGGAAATGGTCCCCGTCTTTGCCACTGGGGCTGCACATTCTTTTGGTGTGACCTTGAGACGTGTGTCTGTGTGTCCGTGTGCTTCCCACAGGACCGT
>NW_015437729.1:0-1011 GCF_001527695.2 Protobothrops mucrosquamatus | reverse complement strand
CTCCCTCCCTCCCTCCCTCCCTCCCTCCCTGCCTCTTACCAAAAACTGTGGAGGTAGCAGAAGTTGAGTCTTTGGCAGAAGCCGCAGAAGAATTTGTCCACCAGCCAGCAGCTGATGGAGATGGCCCACCAGAAGGTCATGTTCAGCAACACACGCTTGATCGCCGGGGTGCTGTACCTGTGGGCAGGGTCAAGGCTGAGACGGCCGTCGCCCAGCAGGTCGGTGCCCCTGGGGGTGGGAGCCATCCCGTTGTCCCCCAACCTGAGTCCCTGCTCTGAGCTGCCCTGTAAATGGGGACCCTCGCCCGGGTCTTGCCTTCCGAAGCAGGAGCTGGGTTCAGGCCCCCTCGGGGGGGAGGAATCTCCCAGACCCTCCCTCTGAAACCGGAGGAAGGGCTGAGCCCCTGGAGCCCCCACCCCACCCCCCACCCCCAGGACAAGGGCCCGATTCGGGCAGAGAGGCACATCGGAGACGGCTTCACCGCCGTCTGGGCTGCTCTGAGCCCGGCCTTTGACTGGACCGAGGAGAGGACTTCCTGGCGGGGCTTTGCCATTGAATACAGGCGGTATTCTCGGCTTACCCCGGTTCGTTTAGCGACCGTCCAAAGTTACGACGGCACCGAGCAAAGCGACCCAGGGCCCAAATCGCAGCCCCCTGCCCTGCCCCTCTGGAGGGTCAGCAGCCGCTGGGCAGGGCGGCAAGGAAAGGCTCCAGCCGCTTACCTCCGCACTTCCATGAAGGCCAGGTAGAGCAGGTGCAAGGCCGTGCAGTTGAGGATGTAGGCGTTGAAGACCGGCTTCACAAAGGATATTAGGGTGCTGATCACGGTCACTATGGCCACAAAGGTCAGGAACTGCTCCCTAAGGGAGGGACGGCCGCGTTCAGGACATTTGCCCCGGAGGGGGTGCCTCTTCCTCCTTCCCCTTCGCCCTCTCTTCCTCTTCCTCCTTCTCTTCTTTCTCCTCCTTCCCTTCTTCCTCCTCCTCCTCCTCCTCCCTCTCAACCTTCCTT
>NW_015437728.1:0-1011 GCF_001527695.2 Protobothrops mucrosquamatus | reverse complement strand
GAGATGAATCCTCATTCATTTAGAAATTCCACCCGCTAAGTAAATTATTTGCATCGTCGGTGTATCCCTGCAATTTTCACAGCCCGGAGCAGCTGCACTCGGTCCAACACCAGCCCTTCTGAACCTTGGCAGCGCTGAGCGGAGCAGCTGATGTGAAAGCTGGAAGACCTCGTGGGACCAGCTCTGCCCCTAATGGATAAATTAGGCTTCTACTGACAGCACAAAGTAGCAAATTAAGGCCCACGCAGACACCACTGCATCTTCTTGGCTGCCAAGGCTGGCTGAGAAAAGCCAGGTTCGCATTGCTGTAGAACTGAGGGGAGAGGGGGGGACATAGCAGGAATCGGCCACGATCTCTTGGGTTGTGTGAAACCTGGGTCAGGCAAAGCCCAGGGATGCTGACTGCAGTACTTGTGGGCAAGAATTATGCCAAAAGCGCGACACTCTTCATCAGGCTGGATAAGCTCTCCTGAAAATCCTTCATCAACCCTGGATTCCATCTTTTGGGTACCCTTCGTCAACCTGGAAAGCTTCTCCTGGATACTCTTCATGAACTTGGATAGACGTCATCAACCTGAATTCCGTCTTTTGAATCACCTTCATCAATCTGGATTCCATCTTCTCCTGAATACTCTTCATCAACCTGGATAGCCTTCCTCAACAACCTGGATTCCATCTTTTGGATATCCTTCATCAAACTGGAAACCTTGTCCTGGAGATTCTTCATCAACTGGATATCCTTCATCAACCTGGATTCTGTCTTTTGAATATCCCTCATCAATCTGGATACCTTCTTCTCCTGAATAATCTTCATCAACCTGGATAGACTTCATCAACAACCTGGATTCCATCTTTTGTGTTCCTTTTATCAACCTGGAAACCTTCTCCTGGATACTCTTCATCAACCTGGATAGACTTCATCAACAACCTGGATTCCACCTTTTGGGTATCTGTCATCAACCTGGAAAGCTTTTCCTGGATATTCTTCATCAATTGGATATCCTTCATCAA
>NW_015437727.1:0-1011 GCF_001527695.2 Protobothrops mucrosquamatus | reverse complement strand
CAGATAGACGGTGGAGAGTCCCTCCTTGTGAAGTGGGGGCAAGGGGTTCAAGTGGGCCTGTTGATTATATACCTGGCTCCCTGCTATGTATCAACGGCCCTGCCAGAGCTGGCTGACGTAATAGCCGGGGTGGCGGTTGAGACCCCCAGACTTATAGTCATGGGGGATTTCAACCTGCCATCGGCGGGTGAATCGTCGGCGGTGGCTCGGGAGTTCTTGGCCTCCATGACGACCATGGACTTGACCCAATTATTTCATGCACCCACTCACACGGGAGGACATACACTGGATCTAATTTTTGTCTCTGGCCAGTGGCAGAATGATCTGGAAATGGGGGAGATAGTTATAGAGCCCTTGTCATGGTCAGATCATGCACTCCTTAGGATGGACTTCCGGACCGCTACCCCCCGCTGCAGGGAGACGGAACCGCCTAGATGGTTCCGTCCCAGGTGCCTGATGGACCCGGAGAGGTTCCTGACGGAGCTTGGGCCATTTACGGAGGACCCAGTTCACGACTCGGCTGAAAGTTTGGCGGCGGCCTGGGATATGGCCGCCGCCGCAGCACTGGAACGAGTCATGCCGTTGCGGCCTCTGACCCGGCGCAGATCTCAACTGGCTCCCTGGTTTACCGAGGAGCTGAGGGAGATGAAGCGCCGGAAAAGACGCCTAGAGAGCGGTTGGAGGACTACCCGTATCGAATCCGACCGAGCACAGGTAAGGATGCATGTTAGATCCTACCTAGTGGCGATGAGGGTGGCGAGATCTAATTACTACTCCACCCTCATTGCGTCATCAGATAATCGCCCGGCCATCCTCTTCAGGGTGACTCGCTCTCTCCTTCAGCTGAGGGGGGGGAGGATCCCCTGGGGGGGAGGGCTGAGGATTTTGCCCAATATCTGCATGACAAAGTTGCTCGGATCCGAGAAGGGCTGGACTCTGACTGGGTGGCCCCGGGGGAGGAGACGGAAGCAGGTCTTGAGACTGTTATATGGGAGGAGTTTGACTCTGTGG
>NW_015437726.1:0-1011 GCF_001527695.2 Protobothrops mucrosquamatus | reverse complement strand
CTCATTGCCACAAGGTAGGATCTAACATGCATCCTTACCTGTGTTCGGTCGGATTCGGTTCGGGTAGCCCTCCAACTGCTCTCTAGGCGTCTTTTCCGGCGCTTCATCTCTCTCAGCTCCTCGGTAAACCAGGGAGCTTGTTGAGATCTGCGCCGGGTCAGAGGCCGCAACGGCACGACTCGGTCCAGTGCTGCGGCTGAAGCCACCACCCAGGCCGCCGCCAGATCTTCTGCCGAGTCGTGGACTAGGTCCTCCGGATATGGCCCAAGCTCCGTCATGAACCTCTCCGGGTCCATCAGGAGTCTGGGACGGAACCATCTGTGCAGTTCTGTCTCCCTGCGGCGGGGGGGAGCGGTCCGGAAGTCCATCCTAAGGAGTGAATGATTTGACCATGACAAGGGCTCTATAATTATCTCCCCCATTTCCAGATCAGGTTAACACAGCAGGTTAAGCCTGTTCTGTAGACCCAGCTGTCTCCTCTTCCTCCCCCCTCCTCCCCTTCCTCCTCCTCCCCCCCTCCTCCTCCTCCTCCCCCCCTCTTCTCATTGGGCGTCCTGTCTTTCCTCACAGGAACTGAAGCTGGTTTCTGTTGTCCCTTGGGTTGGTCCTCCTATGATGAGCATTGCTACCAGGTCTTCCAACAAAAGATGAACTGGGAAGATGCAGAGGTGAGGGGTCTTTGTGTCCCTGAGGGTCTCCCAGCCCAGGCGGAGGAGAGGAGACGTCCAGGGAGAGCCTTGCAGAGCCCCCAAGTGGCTAGGATGGGAGGGAGGGAGAAAGGGACCCCTGAGAGGCAGGTATCCTGGGGACATCTCCCTCTGAGCCCCCTGGAGCTCCCCTTCTCCGCCCTGGGAGCCAGCAGGAAACGGTGCCAGGATCCTCTTTGCTGCCCCCCCCCCACAATGCCGGTCCCTCCGCTGCCTCCGGGCACCAGGTGGGGGGAGGGCAGCAGCCTCATCTGGGGGATTTCCAACTTTCCTGGCTTGTTTTCCTGCCCTCCTGCCCCCCATC
>NW_015437725.1:0-1011 GCF_001527695.2 Protobothrops mucrosquamatus | reverse complement strand
GGGCCATCATAGAAAAACATATCTGATTCTCCATCCCTCTCGTACCAAATATATAACAAACTCTTAACATCTTCACTCAGGACAAATGTACAAGAGTGGTTAGAGAATGTGATCCCGATAATACCTTAGAGCTGATCCATGTAGAGCTTTATAGTTCAACATTGCTTTGAATTGTACCAGAAAATATATTGGAGGAAAAGGCAGCATCTGCCATACTGGTACTATACTTTCAAATTAATACCACTTGCCAATATATGGGCTGCATTTTGAATGAACTTGAATTTTCAAGCAGTTTTTTTTTTTAAGATAACCAAATTTAAAGCATATTATAGTAATTTAATGAGTGTAAATTCATTGACACAGCCTTTTATCAGTGAATTGATCAGGATCATTATCCTGTCAAGGCTTTCGGGTCATATATCTGCTCCTTCAAGGGATAGCCCTACTCAGAATTATGATCAGAGGAGACAGAGAGCCAGATATACAAACAAATTACAACCCCAAAACAACCCATTAAAAACCATTGGTTAGTAATTGAAGGATTACAAGAAACATGATTAACAGTGGATCATAGGCAAAAGTTTGAAGCAAGCTGGGAACCAGGTGCTATGGGACAAACTATGGGACGAGTCAAGAGAAAACGTCAAATTAGGAAGCATAATGAAAGAGCAAACCAGAAGGTAACATTTAAGAGCAAGTTACATGTAATGAGAAACAAAGAATTTGTGATAAGAATACCAAGGAGAAAAATACTTCTGAGATTAGGAAGCTTTATATTTATAAGAATATAAAAATACAGAGTAATAATAATGATAATAATAATAATAAAGTTGGAAGGGACCTTGGAGGTCATCGAGTCCAACCCCCTGCCCAGGCAGGAACCCTACACCATTTCAGACAAACGGCTGTCCAGTCTCTTCTTAAAAACTTCCAGTGTTGGAGCATTCACCACTTCTGGAGGCAGGTTATTCCACTGGTTAATTGTTCTAACTGTCAGGAAGTTTCTCCTTA
>NW_015437724.1:0-1011 GCF_001527695.2 Protobothrops mucrosquamatus | reverse complement strand
GATCACTTCCTCCCAGGGTTCCTATGGCTTCAACACCTTCTATCATTTCATCTCTGTTAGTGAGAATTAGATCCAAAATGGCTAATCCCCTAGTTCCCTTCTCTACTTTTTGGGAGACAAAGTTGTCTGCTAGGTTTGCCAGGAACCGGTTTGATCTTCCACTTGGTGCAGAGTTTGTGTCCCAGTTGATGTCAGGGTAATTAAAGTCCCCCATTACTATTGTGATGTGCTTCCTACATACCTTAGTTAGCTGACTAGCAAAAAGTTCATCTATTTCCTCTGTTTGGTTGGGTGGCCTGTAGTATACACCTATGGCAATGTCATTTTTCCCCCTTTTATATTGACCCAAATGCATTCAAGACAGTTTTTATCATTGTTGTGCTCTGTTTCTGTAGAGATGTAGTTATTTCTTATATAGATAGCAACTCCACCTCCTCTTTTATTTGGTCTGTTTCTTTTAAATAATTTAAATCCCTCTAGCTGTGTGTTCCATGTGTGGGTTTCATCCCACCATGTTTCTGTAATGGCAACAATAACATATCTGCCCTCATTAACCTGAATTTCTAGTTGTATGGTTTCTTTTACTAAAGGCATTTTTCATAAATTAAAACCTTTTTATTATTGCTTCTCTTGTTCTCATAACTCATTTGTTTATTAAATATGTATTTGTCTTTGTAGCAACTCAATATCCTACAAAAGTCTCTGGTGTTTATTTAATAGATGTCTTAGTAACCTTAGCTTAAAAATTTTAAATGATATATTTGTAATGAGAAAGTCTCTCCCTTCAAATACTTAAAGTAAATAGGTCTATATTATCTGTTAAATTTTCTTTGAAAGTTTTTGTTTCCTTCTTCTGATAGTGGAAAGAAGCATATTGGATTTCCCACAACACGTATCCCCTGATAAAGATGTCCGTGCAGCAAGTACCGAAGCTGATAAAAAGCTTTCTCACTTTGATGTTGAGATGAGCATGAGAAAGGATGTGTTCCAAAGGATTGTCCATTTACAGGT
>NW_015437723.1:0-1011 GCF_001527695.2 Protobothrops mucrosquamatus | reverse complement strand
TTTTAAAAGCAATTTTAAAAATTAATAAGGCCAAATTTAATATTTCATCTTAACTTTGTTTTAATGATAGTTTTTGGGGTATTTTTGTAGTTGTTTTTATCAGGCTGTCAGCCGCCCTGAGTCCGCAAGGAGAAGGGCGGGGTATAAATTCAAATAATAAATAAATAAATAAATAAATAAATAAATAAATAAATAAATACAAATTAATATCCAGTATATCATATGTATTGTACTGCATTGCATTCTACTATACTATATTATATTGTACTGTACTGTATTATATTGTATTCCACCTTTATTATTTTTATCCAGAAATCATGGTGGTGAACACAACTAGCCTCCCTCCTTCTATTTTGCCCACAACAGCAACCCTGTGAGATAAGTTGTGCTGAGAGAATGAATGGTCCAAGGTCACCCAGAGGGCTTTCATGGCAAAGCTAGAACTCATAGTCTCTCTCTATATATATATATTCTATATAGCAATAAAAATATGTTTCAAATTGTTGTATGATTTTAGTAAACAACAGTTTTGTTTAAAGCAATTTTTACTGAAGCAAATTTTTAAGTACAATGGATTTGGAAGTTTCCGTGCAACTGATTTCAGAACCTCTCTTTCATATCTTTTCTTTACATAAATTATACAATTAACAAATATTTGAGCAAAAGATAAAAGTGTCTCAGCAAAATGAATAATTATCTTAGGGTATCTTTTCTACCTGGTGGATTTCCTGCCATCCATTTTCATCTCTACAACCAACCGTAGCATGTTCATGTAGTAGCAGTTCACAACAAGAAGGATCCTCTCCTACTATAGCAGTGTGATACAGTGGTGTCAACCCACAGCTATCTTTGTAGTTTGGAGATGCTCCAAGATCTAAGAGAGTCTGCAAAGTAATTTTAAGTTTTAACAAAATTCTGAAGGTGAATTGGTTGTTATTTTCATATTTTATCCTTTTCAGTATAGTGGTAAACTGATCATGCAGTCCAATGAATTCTTATTTGAGAACAGCC
>NW_015437722.1:0-1011 GCF_001527695.2 Protobothrops mucrosquamatus | reverse complement strand
CAGGAACTGAGCTTCTGAAATGTTCCATATTCTTCTTCTATTGTCCAGCTCTATTCTGACATTTGCCCCAGAACATGCCATAATTTCAAGTGTTTATGTACAGGAGAGAAAGGGGACTCTGAGTCTGGATTGGCACTCACTTACAAGGATTCAATTTTTCATCGAATTGTAAAAAATGGCTGGATACAAGGAGGAGGTATGTACTGAAATCTGCCCATAGAGTGAAGTATGGCTCATGATTGGTATACTCCCCAGCATGTGAGACTGTTCTTCCTCCCCATCACCAGAATAAAACCAAACCTTTAGATAAGAATTATACTTTTAGATAATCATATGCAGTGGTGGGATTCAAATTTGTGAACAACCGGTTCTCTGTGTGGATGCCGCTTCCGGAAGTCCATTCTGGGCCTGGGCAACAAAAAAATAGCTACCGGTTCTGTGGAACTGGTACGAACCGGCTGAATCCCACTACTGTTCATATGTCTGTAAATAAAAAAAGCATGGGAGAAAAATAAAATATGGAGGAATTTTTACACAAAATTTAAATTTATATACATTTATTTGGATGGAAGCCTTTTATTCAGATGGAACCAAGCCTAAACCTAGAATAGTCATTTTGTATTTGACATAAAGATGTATTATGCTTTCTGTTACAACAAAATATGGAAACTTGTGGTCCTCTGACTGCTGCTGAATTATATTTCCCAGGAACCCAAACAAACATGACCAATCCTGTTGAGAGATGTACTGTATTTCAGCAACAACTGTAATATTATTAGTTCCCAAGATCTATTAATAATAACCCATTAAACTAATAAAACAACGAATCAGCGAACACCTAGAGGCAAACAAAGTCATTACTAAAAGCCAACATGGGTTTGTCAAAAACAGATCATGCCAGACAAACCTTATTACATTCTTTGACCAAGTGACAAAATTAGTGGATCAGAGGAATGCTGTGGATATAATTTACTTGGACTTCAGTAAGGCATTTGATAAAGTAGACCACAA
>NW_015437721.1:0-1011 GCF_001527695.2 Protobothrops mucrosquamatus | reverse complement strand
GAATGGACTGGTGATGTACGTTGGCCTAAACCAACGGGCCTCGCTTTAGATCAGGAAACACACGGGCAACATGCTTCTTCAGGTGAGATGGCAGGCAAAGACCCTCAAGCCTCTCCGTGCCTCCCTTTTATTCGTACATTAGCATAATCAAGGGGGGGGTGTACAAAAGGACAATAGGGGGATGGCTCTCCATTGCCATGCACAAAGAACAGGAAACTTAAGTCAAGGAGGTACTAATTCAAGGTAGGCTTAACAGGAGAAATGAAACTTAAGTCAGGAAACGAAACCTACGGCAGGCAGGTAAGCTTTTCAGGAGAAACGAAACTTAAGTCAGGAACCAAATGGATGCAACAATTATTATTATTATTATTATTATTATTATTATTATTATTATTATTAGTAGTAGTAGTAGTAGTAGTAGTAGTAGTAGTTATTATTATTATTTCAAACTGTCAGCCCATGGGCCGGATGCATCATGCCGAAACCACGCCCACCCGATTGTCGGCAATGGGGAAAAAGTTGCAATACATCATTTGCCCTATACCATTTCAGACAAATGGCTGCCCAGTCTCTTTTTAAAAACTTCCAGTGTTGGAGCATTCACAGCTTCTGGAGGCAGGTTTTTCCACTGATAAATTGTTCTAACTGTCAGGGAATTTCTCCTTAGTTCTAGGTTGCTTCTTTCTTTGGTTAGTTTCCATCCATTGCTTCTTGTCCTGCCTTCAGGTGCTTTGGAGAATAGCTTGACTCCCTCTTCTTTGTGGCAGCCCCTGAGATATTGGAACACTGCTATCATGTCACCCCTCGTCCTCCTCTTCATTAGTCTAGACATATCCCATTCCAGCAACCGATCCTTATATGTTTTAGCCTCCAGTCCCCTGATCATCTTTGTTGCTCTTCTCTGTACTCTTTCTAGAGTCTCAACATCTTTTTTACATCGTGGTGACCAAAACTGGATGCAGTATTCCAAGTGTGGCCTTACCAAGGCATTGTAAAGTGGTATTAACACTT
>NW_015437720.1:0-1011 GCF_001527695.2 Protobothrops mucrosquamatus | reverse complement strand
ATCGTGGGGCTTTCAAGGTGAAAAGGTTACAGTTTGGGGTGAATGTCGCTCCTGGCATTTTTCAGAGTGTAATGGAAAACACCCTGAGGGGTATTCCTGGTGTCTGTCCTTATTTTGATGACGTTCTCATCGCTGGAGACTCTCCACAAATGCTGGCAGAGAGGTTAAGGGCTGTTTTGCTTCGTTTCCGAAGAGCAGGTCTTAAATTAAAACAGGACAAATGTAAGATTGGGGTGCATTCCACTGATTTCCTGGGATTCAAGATAGATGCTCAGAGTATACACCCATCAGATGCTGAGCTCAAAGCTATTCAGCAGGCTCCAAGCCCCAAGTCTAAGGCCGAACTGCAAGCCTTTTGGGGTTTACTGAACTTCTATCATGCTTTTCTACCTCATCAAGCTGCTATTGGATCCGTGCCCCTCCTGGCTGGTACTGGCTGCCCGGGAGGGTACACGAGCCTGGCTCCAGGGAATTATAAACGCTTCTTTACGGGAGGGTGTCTTCCCCGTAGCCTTGAAGGAGGCGGTGGTGAGGCCCCTCCTTAAGAAGCCTTCCCAGGACCCAGATGTATTAGCTATCGCCCGGTCTCCAACCTTCGCTTTGTGGCGAAAGTTGTTGAGAGTGTGGTTGCGCAGCAATTCCCCCGGCACCTGGAGGAAACAGTCTATCTAGACCCGCTCCAGTCGGGCTTCAGGCCGGGATACAGCACGGAAACGGCATTGGTCACACTGGTAAATGATCTCTGGAGGGCCCGGGACAGGGGTCATTCCTCTGTCCTAGTTCTTTTGGACCTCTCAGCGGCTTTTGATACAGTGGACCACGGTATCATGCTGCGGCGCCTGGTGGAGTTGGGAGTGGGAGGCACCGTTATGCAGTGGTTCTCCTCCTTCCTCGCCGACCGCACGCAGTCTGTATTGGCAGGGGGTCAGAGGTCGAGCCCAAGGCCCCTAACTTGTGGGGTGCCACAAGGGTCGGTCCTCTCCCCCCTATTGTTCAATATTTATGTGAAGC
>NW_015437719.1:0-1011 GCF_001527695.2 Protobothrops mucrosquamatus | reverse complement strand
TCAAGAAACTTTTTCAGTTCTGAAATGAAGAAGTTTCTTGGATGAGAAGCAAAACGTCTTCAAAGAAAAACCAAGTCCAGTTGCCTTTTGAAAAAGCACCTTTGGGACAACCATGGCCTGGTTGATTCAGAATCTCCATAGACTATTTTGCATTATTGCCATTTATCCCCACATACCATTTTGGTCCCCACATACCAATCTGAACCATAAGCAAGACTGAGCGCAAAAGAATTGAGGCCTTTGAACTATGGTGCTGGAGAAGACTCCTGCGAATCCCCTGGACTGCAAGGCGATCAAACCGGTCAGTCCTAGAGGAGATCGACCCCGACTGCTCTTTAGAAGGCCAGATCCTGAAGTTGAAACTCAAGTACTGTGGTCACCTAATGAGAAGGAAGGACTCACTGGAGAAGGGCCTAATGCTGGGAAAGATTGAGGGCAATAGAAGAAGGGGACGACAGAGAATGAGGTGGTTGGATGGAGTCACTGAAACAGTAGGTGTGAGCTTAAATGGACTCCAGAAGATGGTAGAGGACAGGAAGGCCTGGAGGAACGTTGTCCATGGGGTCGCGATGGGTTAGACACGGCTTCGCAACTAACAACAACAACAACAACAATCATTTTAATGCATCCTCCGTCCATACATCCTCTGGCCATTTTAAAATCCTGCCTCAAACCCACCTATTTTATGAAGTTTTTCTGAACACCTTTGATCAGCTGGAAATCAAATTGGGGCTGGAACTGGAGAGACAGTAGGGGGTCTGTGAGTTCTAGTCCTGCCTTAGTCATGAAAGCCATCTGGGTGAATCTCTCTTTGTCCAACTCACCTCACAGGGCTTCTGTTTGTGGAAAACATAGAAGGAGGAAAGTGTGTTGGTCTTAGCAACTATTGAAAGTTAGAGGAGACAACTCCCCCCCCCCAAAAGCTACTTATGACCTGATTTTTAAAATAAAATGGAGAGGGAGGGAGGGAGGGAGGGAGGGAGAGAGAGAGAGAGAGAGAGAGAGAGAGAG
>NW_015437717.1:0-1011 GCF_001527695.2 Protobothrops mucrosquamatus | reverse complement strand
AAAAAAATGAGCAATTCAGGAAAAATGTGAGCCTTTGGAATCTTTCTCATTTTCCAATATATCACAGTATCTGTCCAGTGGATCCATAGTACATGTACGTGTTCACAATCTGTGGCTTCATTTCATCCACAACCGAAAGATACGTAGGTGGGTTTAGGTCTGGAAAGCTGGAATTTAAAATATGCAAATTTGGGGGGAAATCAGAGATTATAAAATGCATAAGGTGACCTTATAAGTTTTAGTCAGTACCATGGCTATAATCATGCCCATAACTTCTGTAACAGGGCAATATACTGAGCAATTCTGATAGGGACATTGAGGATCACTTAGAATACCAGGCTTATAGCCTAATATTGAAGGTAGGATATAACAAAAGAGTTGAATTTTCCTTTCCAACATTCAAAGTTTTGACCCAGGAGCTCAAAAATTTTGTAAAGTTATATTTTGATCAGATCTGGAAGAACAATGGAAAATAAAAACTATTTTTCTGAAATAGGATTCTGATACTGTCCTGTGTGCTTTGGTTTTACATTCCTTAGAAAGATCCTTTCCGAGTTCTACTTATTCTCAACAAGCCAGAATAATTACTTTTCTTCTAAGCTATTCCTAAGGTCTCTGTTTGATGTACATTTTCAGTTTATATAAATATTAAATGAAATATATCCATAATATTTGACTATTTGATTCCCACCTATCTGATTTTTTTTTCTTGGCTGTTGCTTTCCCTATTCTTAGTAATGTCATGGCATTTTCCAGGTCTCCCCACCACCAGACTCTACTGGGAGAGTAGCAATTTCTATTTCCTCTTAAAGATATCAAGTAAAAAATTAGATCTAGACACAGAATTGTTGACAAGATACAGGATCAAAAAATCATAAAAAATTGCTTTGGCTATTTTTTCAATGAAAGCTTGTTAAAAATCCTAGAATTTCCCCAGTTCCCAGTGCCAATAGAGTTAATTTTCCCATCACTATAAATTTTCATTACTCTGCATGCATATGTTCCTTATGG
>NW_015437716.1:0-1011 GCF_001527695.2 Protobothrops mucrosquamatus | reverse complement strand
TAGCTTGCTTCCACTGAAGAAACCCCACTCGAGAAATATTCAGTTTTAACTGGATCATAGATTCATAACTGTTTAATCTAAAACTGTTCTTCTAAGACCAGATTTGGTTCTGTTCTGTCAAGTTTTTGGAACTACCCTGCTGACAGAAGGACACGTTCCCAAGTTCCTTCACATAGTTTCTTTCCAGTTTGAAAGAAAATAAGGGAAAGAAACAGGAAAGTTTGGTGTCCTTCCTGCCCTCAGGTTCTGCCTTTTCTCTAGAATTAATAGCTTGAAGTCTATTTATTTCTATTTGCAGTGAAATCTAGGAAAGATTTCTCTAGGAAAGAAAATACTTGAAAGCTCTTGAACAGACACAGTAATGGGACCTTGCAGAGTACAGAATGCTGATTCTGTTATGTATATAGAAAACTTGCCTCTACAACACAAAATTCATCTATGTCTGAAATGGTACGAGAATTCTAGAGCAGCGGTCTCCAACCTTTCTGCTTCACTAGAACAGTGGAGACAGCGGTGGTGGCAGCTGGGGGGCAGAGGGGATGCTTTTACGTGTGCATGCCACATTCACAAATGCAGCTTTGCGTATGCACACGCTCGCCCACCACTTCCACAGACTGGTTCCAAATGGGCTGCATTCCAGCACCAGGCCGCAGACTGGAGGTTGGGGGCCCCTGTTCTAGAGAACTCCCCAAAGAGAGGACATATCATCTATTAAATAAATAAAATTAGAGCAAATAGGAATCAGATTTCTGTGGGTGAATAAATGCGTGCAACAGGAAAAAATAGTTGTGTCTCCTACATGTTTACATATTTCATAGGTCCAACAAGGGGTGATCTTGAAAAACTAAGCAGAGTCAGACTTGATTGAGTTAGAAACCACCAGGAAAATGTTAGATCTATATACAAAACTGGGTAGTAAAGCAAAAAGCAAAAAGCAAAAAGCAAAAGAAAGAGAGAGAGAGAGAGAGAGAGAGAGAGAGAGAGAGAGAGAGAGAGAGAGAGAGAGAGAGA
>NW_015437715.1:0-1011 GCF_001527695.2 Protobothrops mucrosquamatus | reverse complement strand
TTCTCACTTAAAGTGAAGATACCCAGAACCAGTGCTGTCATATTGCACATTGGAAGTAAGGGAACCTCTTTTTATGTATAAACTAAACAATATTAAGATAACAGTATTAAAACAACTGTTTCATAGGACAGTCATGAGCTTCTGACTTAAATGAATATCAGCTTTCAGTGCTGAAAATCCCATATCTGGATTCCAGGAATTGCTGTGAAAAACTATATCTTGAATTCTTTGAAAACCACTGATTGTCATCATCAATAAATAAATAATATTGAACTGGATGGACCAGGAAATGCTTTATATGTGTTCCCTGTCAACTGCCACCTCACACTTGCATGTCGCAACTATTCAGTATCAGCTGCCATGAACTCTAGGGGGGGGGGATGGGAGGGTGATGCTCTGAGGGAAATGAAACTTCACTGTATCTCTCTGAGGTGGGAACAGAATGCAACTGCAAATCAAACCTACACTTAAAGCAGGGGTAGGCAACCTTGGCTCTTTTATGACTCGTGGACTTCAACTCCCAGAATTCCTGAGCCAGCCATGCTGAGGGGAAAGGGAGAGGTTTCCAAGCTGAGCCATGCTGGCTCAGGAATTCTGGGAGTTGAAGTCCACTCGGCGACAGCAGGGAGGGATCTAAGAAGGAGGAAACTATATGCCTTCTTAGAGGGGTGTTTTTCTAATTTTTTAGGGGGTTCGGGGTTGGCCCGAGGGGAATCAGGGGAGTCCTCTCGGAGGCCAAGGCCGGTCCTGTCCGGGGGGCGTGGAGTGGTAAGGGAGGAGACTGGGGGGCTGGCGGAGGGTGGTGCGATAGGTATTTATTTATTTATTTATTTATTTAACAGGATTTATATGCCGCCCTTCTCCCCATGGGACTCAGGGCGGCTCACAGCGTATTAAAACATCATACAAAAAAATTTCCCCTACTAAAAACCAATTAAAACCCAAATATTGGTAGCTGTGGCTCTTTAAAATCGTTAAAAATTGTCCCTATTTAAAACTCACCCTAGGTCA
>NW_015437714.1:0-1011 GCF_001527695.2 Protobothrops mucrosquamatus | reverse complement strand
GCTCGGGAGTTCTTGGCTTCCATGACGACCTTGGACTTGACCCAATTAGTTCATGCCCCCACTCACACGGGAGGACATACACTAGATCTAATTTTTGTCTCTGGCCAGTGGCAGAATGATCTGGAAATGGGGGAGGTAGTTATAGAGCCCTTGTCATGGTCAGATCATGCACTCCTTAGGATGGATTTCCGGACCGCTTTCCCCCGCCGCAGGGAGACGGAACCGCTTAGATGGTTCCGTCCCAGGCGCCTGATGGACCCGGAGAGGTTCCTGACAGAGCTTGGGCCATATCCGGAGGATCTAGTCCACGACTCGGCTGAAAATCTGGCGGCGGCCTGGGATGTGGCCGCAGCCGCAGCACTGGACCGAGTCGTGCCGTTGCAGCCTCTGACCCGACGCAGATCTCAACTAGCTCCCTGGTTTACCGAGGAGCTGAGAGAGATGAAGCGCCGGAAAAGACGCCTAGAGAGCAGTTGGAGGGCTACCCGAACCGAATCCGACCAAGCACAGGCAAGGATGCATGTTAGATCCTACCTAGTGGCAATGAGGGTGGCGAGGTCTAATTACTACTCCACCCTCATTGCGTCATCAGATAATCGCCTGGCCACCCTCTTCAGGGTGACCCGCTCTCTCCTTCAGTTGGGGGGGACCCCCTGGTGGGGAGGGCTGAGGATTTTGCTCAATATCTGTATGACAAAGTCGCTCGGATTCGAGAGGGTTTAGACTCTGACTGGGTGGCCCCGGGGGAGGAGACGGGAGCAGGTCTTGAGACTATTATATGGGAGGAGTTTGACTCTGTGGCTCCCGAGGATGTGGACAGGATCCTGGGGAGGCTGAATGCAACCACATGTTTACTGGATCCGTGCCCCTCCTGGCTGGTATTGGCGGCCCGGGAGGGTACACGAGCCTGGCTCCAGGGAATTATAAACGCTTCTTTATGGGAGGGTGTCTTCCCCGTAGCCTTAAAGGAGGCGGTGGTAAGGCCCCTCCTTAAGAAGCCTTCCCTGGACC
>NW_015437713.1:0-1011 GCF_001527695.2 Protobothrops mucrosquamatus | reverse complement strand
CGGTCCCAACCAACAAAGTGGGGGTCTCTCTCCGTCCTCCTGGGGAAGGGATGTGCGGAGGGAGGGAGGCTCCTGCAGGCTCTGTTGCCCTCGACCCCTTTTGCAAAGTCACGTCTGGGGTCCCAGCCCCCTTCTCTCCCCCTCCACCAGGACCACTGAGGGTGCCTTCCAGCCCCTCAGCCCCTCCCTTCCAGCCCCTTCTTACCGGGGTTTTCCTTCCCCGCTTCGCTTCCAGGGCTCTGGCCCAGCGCCCCCCCCCCAGCAGCAGGGAGAGCACAGGGACGCCCCCAGTCCCAGAGGTGGAATGGGGGGGTCTGGAGTGGGGGCGGGGAGGCGTTTTCCTCGGACCTCAGAACTAGGAATGCCCTGAAGGGGAGCAACCAATGAGAAGTCTCCCTCCTACAGCGTCATGGGTCTCCGGGCAGAGTCCTTTGTGACTTCACCCACCGGCAGACAAAGCGAAGGCGATCCTGGGCTGCCAGGAGGGACCCCTCCCCTCCATCCCCAGGGAGGCCGCCCTACTCTCGGCATCTTTTGGGGGGGAGATGGACGGGGGGGGGAGATTGTCTGGAGGGAGGCAACCGAGGAGATCAGGGCCCTAAGGAGGGAGGGAGGGAGGGGTGCGCTGGGTGCTAATGGGGCAGGAGCCTCCCTGGCTTGTGAGGGGCTCAAACCGGCTCCCATCCTGGAGAAAGAGGCCCCGGATGAAGCCAGGAGAAGCTCCAGCTCCAGCAGCTTCCCTGCCACGGAAGAGGCTCTCCAGGGGGAGCAGGAATGGGGGGTCTCCCAGGGGTCCCCCCTGTTAGATCACACAGGCAGTAAGACACGAGTCGAGTGACAGTCAGCTCTTGGTTTATTGGCAAGGCATAAAGTAAATCCGGACTGACTCTCTGGGCCAGGGGAGCCCTCTTTTATGGGATTCCCCTGGCTTGTAATCACACAATTCCATTGGCTGGCAAGACCCTGTTGCTAGTTAGCCAACCAGCAACGGGCATGAAACTGTATGCAGAT
>NW_015437712.1:0-1011 GCF_001527695.2 Protobothrops mucrosquamatus | reverse complement strand
TATTAAATATATAGAAAATATTAGAAACAAAATATTTATTCAAAAGCTATATGATAATTAATCACTTCATACTTTCTCTTCATATAATCTATGGACCTTGGAGGTCTTCTAGTCCAACCCCCTGCTCAAACAGGATACAGCACTTCAGACAGGTGGCTGTCCAGTCTTTTCTGAAGCAGGGCTCGTCAGCCGGTTACCAGTCCATCTGGTGGCCATGCCGTCGATCCCACGTTTTTTTTTGTCTAGCTCGCCAAGAAGTAGGTTGTGGCCTACTTTGTCGAACGCCTTGCTGAAGTCTCAGCATACTACGTCCACCGCATTTGTCAAAGAATGCCACTTTGTCAAAGAATGAAATAAGAATGGTTTGGCATGGTTTATTTTTTAACAAACCCGTGCTGGCTACTGGTTATGTCTTCGTTGGTTTCTAGACGAGGGGTTGGTAACCTTGGCTCTTTTAGGACTCGTGGACTTCAACTCCCAGAATTCCTGAGCCAGCATAGCTGGCTCAGGAATTCTGGGAGTTGAAGTCCACGAGTCCTAAAAGAGCCAAGGTTGCCAACCCCTGGTCTAGACATTCGCAGATCTTTTCTTTATTATTATTATTTTCCGATATCTTCCCAGGAAGTTTCTAAAGTGTTCTTTTAAAGGGCAGCCCTGGTGAGAAAAGTAAGGCTGGCACCCGTTTCAAAGCCAGTTAAGGGAAGTTTGTTTGATAAGGGAATTAAATTTAAAGAGGACGGGAGGAGGAAAGCGTTGATGCCACGCTGGAAAAAGTCAGTCCTTTTGACACCCCTTTTTCTCTGGGCCCCCCCTTTCCTCCTCCTGGCCACAACTTCCCCTAAATGCCAGTTGCCCTCGTTTAACTGCGGTGCCAACTCGGCTCTTCTCCCGCTGTGGCTGGCAAGTCTCTTCTGTGCAAAATGGAGAAATGCAGCGTCACTGCCCTGGTGTTGCAACAGGCAGGCCTCTTCCTCCACCCAGCCACCCCCCCACACACACCCTTTTGCTTCC
>NW_015437711.1:0-1011 GCF_001527695.2 Protobothrops mucrosquamatus | reverse complement strand
TATTTTAATTGGAAACACAGCTTGTAATATTTGGTTTTAATTCGGCTTTTATCGGGGTTTATTTTCTGTATTTTTGTATTTTGTAATTTTTTGTATTTTGTGTTTATTATTTGTTTTTAATATGCTGTGAACCGCCCTGAGTCCTATGGGAGAAGGGCGGTATACAAATTAAAATAATAAATAAATAAATAAATAAACAGCAACAAATTTATAGTTTCTCATTTCCAGAACTTACTTGTTGGCTTCTCCATAGCTTTCCACAGATGTCGTTGCGGAAATGACACAGATCAGGAATGGGCATCCTGCAGGAATGAAGAGGAGAACATTAGCATCTTCATCAGAAGAGGATAAAAATAGAAGGATGGTCCCATCCCATTCACATTGAAAGCGTAAGGAGAAGGAGTGGCAAAACTCAAGGATGGAGTCAAAAGAGGGATCAGCCTAGAATCGCTACATAACCACAAGCAAAATAAGTCCAACCTCTCCCTTGAATTCCATGAACCCTTATCTAATTCCTAGCAGGTGCTAACCACTGGTTGATTAATTTACATAGGCACGATTAGCAATAAATCAGTTTAATTGGATCTTCACATATGGACCTGGTGGTAAGATAAAGAGCTGGGGTGCTCGTTGTTCCTGAATTTCCCCAGTCCCATCACCAGATGGGCCTTGGGTGAGCCAGCAGCTACATCGTGAAAAAGCAATGTGACTGCCCTTAAAATCGCCCTCTTTTTTTTGTGACTTGATGTTTTAATAGCCGCAGTCTTTGATCACATTTTGCAAGGAAATTTTAGGGGCTGCTGGGGGGGGGGGTGTGCTTCACAGTTGGCTCCCTCTTCATTATCGGTGTTGCTGAAGAAAGATAGATTTGTGGCAAAGTGTTGCAAATTCAATTACAGAGGCATATGGATGCATAATAGGAAACTAGCAGGCATTACTGGAAACAAAGTGAGCCTACGATCAATGTGCGATAGTGGTGGAAGACGTGAGCAAAGAAACAGCTACTGTTTT
>NW_015437710.1:0-1011 GCF_001527695.2 Protobothrops mucrosquamatus | reverse complement strand
TATTACCTGGCTTTTGGGCTTGGCCGCAAAAGCTACCGCAGCATTGATAACCTATGGAAAAATAAACAGACTGACATGTTGAAAAGATCCTAGAATCAAACAGAAAAGCACTTGATTGTAATCAAAGCACCGTCTATAAAAGAAGTACACTATTATGCACATTGATTAAGGAAAAATATACACATTGAAACAATTTTAAACCCCCCCAAAACAGGAAAAAATGCATTTTAATTTTCATGCAACATAGAAGTACAATATCATATATAGTAACCTTCTCAGCAATTTAAACTTGAGTTACGGGTGATGGGATAGGATACAGTGAGAAAATGTCAAGGATTCTGAACCAAACAAGCTAGACTTTAGATCAGGGGTAGTCAACCTTGGCTCTTTTATGACTCATGGACTTCAATTCCCAGAATTCCTGAGCCAGCTAAGCTGGCTCAGGAATTCTGGGAATTGAAGTCCATGAGTCATAAAAGAGCCAAGGTTGACTGCCCCTGCTTTAAATCTAAGCGCCTTGGCTTCTTCATAATTTGGTAGCTTTCTGATAGAAAAAGAAGCTTTCTTTCATAGTCACATGCATGACCAGAATATGACACACTAACTCCAGCTCAGAAATTATTCAAGTGACAGAAGGCATCCAAACATAGTCTGGAATGAATTATAATCCTGGCTCCTTTGCCCTTGCCAGGAGCAGCCATCTTACCTGCCTGATGGGAGGGAGGGAGGAAATAAGGGTTTTTGATGCTCCCTGCCAGTTTCTCAACAAGGAAACTCAATGGGGAAGCCAGCAGGAAGTCAGACATTGATTTTTTGATTTAGTGATTTATTATATTTATACCCCGCCCTTCTCCCGGAGGACTCAGGGCGGCTTACAGCCAGTTTAAAAACAGTTTGATACAAATACAATACAAAATTTAAGAGAATAATTAAAAATAAATATTTAAATAGGCCGCTTCTACTAAAATTTAGTTAAAACCAATTTAAAATACCCCTAGGCCAGTCCTGCCC
>NW_015437709.1:0-1011 GCF_001527695.2 Protobothrops mucrosquamatus | reverse complement strand
TATGAACTTCACCCAGGAAAACAAATGGGGTTAATATTTGTAGAAGCACAGAAATTTAACTAACTTTCTAGAACAGGGGTGTCAAACTCAATTTCACTGATGGCTGCATCAGCATTGCAGTTGCCCTTGGGGGGCTGGGTGGGTGTGGCCAGGGTGATTGTGACCTACTGGTGGGCGTGGATGGAGTGGGTGTGGCCTATAGGGTGGGCATGGCTAGCTCTACATCGTTCGTGCCAAGGGTGCCTGTGGGGGCCTGGGCAGGAGTGGGAGAGATCTGAGGGTCTCTGGCAGAAGGGGGTGGGACCGGGACAAGTACCAAGGCATGGTCCACTGGAGGAGCCTCACTGTTCCTCTCAGGCCATGCGGGGGGGCTGGATGGTGGCGTGTGGGCTGCCCGGAGCCCTGGGCAGCACAGGTCAAACGCCCAGCCTGACCCTCGAGCACCCACGCCACCAAACCCTGCCCCATTTCCCCAGGGGGGTGCCCAGCTGCACTTACCTCCTCCTCAAGGCTGCTGCTGCTGTTGTGCTTGCTCTTAGCCAGGTTGCTCATGATGGGTACGAGGGCAAAGTCAGAGGGAAGCCTATTCCCTCTGTATGGGAGGAGACCCAGCTTTGTATCCAAAGCTTCCTTAGCAATAGGATGGGAGACCCCCAGGATAGGCCAGGAGGAGGGGGTAAGGGGATGGTGAAAGGGCAGGGCAGGACTAAGGCAGGAGTTCCCTCAGACTCTCTCTCTCATTCTTTCCTTCATTCCTTCCTTCCTAAGTACAGAGTGGTGGGAAAATATTTGAGGTGAGGGAGAAAAACAGCCAAGAAACGCAGCTGGGTAGGTGTCACCCTTCGTGAGGAATGAAGAAAGGCACCATCACCTGGAAGTAGCCAGCACATGGCCCTCACCTACTTTACATATCTGGCTTGGTGGGCTCTGGGAGAGGGGATGCCATGAGCAGCATGAGAGTCAACATTACCTGTGCAATGCTGCCCAGCCCCCAGCCTGCTTGGTTTCGGC
>NW_015437708.1:0-1011 GCF_001527695.2 Protobothrops mucrosquamatus | reverse complement strand
CTGGATTTAGCCCCACGTCACCCCCAGAACCCTGAGCAGGGGGTTGGACTAGAGGACCTCCAAGGTCCCTTCCAACTCAGCTATTCTGTTCTAACCCAGAGCTAAGACGGCATGCACATTTCCTCAACAAGACAAACAAACATCTCAGTAAGTGGACCTTGAATTAATTACAGGTAGTCCTGGACCTACGGCCACAACCGAGCCTAAAGTTTCTGTTGTTCAGTGGGTTTCGCCCCATTTTACGACCTTGCTTGCCAGCGTCGTTAAGGGGGTCGCGGCGGTGGTTTCAGTTAGGAACACGGTCGTGAAGGGAATCTGGCTCCCCCCCCCGCGTGGACTTTGCCGGTCGGAAGGTCGCAAAAGGGGATCATGTGACCCCCCTGGGGGAGACTGCAGCCGTCATAAATATGAGACAGGGGCCAAGCGTCCGGATTTTGATCACGTGACAGGGGGTGTGTGCTCCAACAGTCGTGTGAAAAAAAATGGTGCTTTTTTTCAGTGCTGTTGTCAATTGGGTCACTAAATGAATGGTTGTTAAGTCGAGGACCACCTTCAACCCTTAGAACAAGCCACTGGAACTCCCCCCCCCAAGGGCTCCTTCCGACCTTTGCAGTTATTGTGAAGCGCATCGCTGTGTCCATTTTACAGATCATGCAAAAGAAGGAAGGGAAACGGAGTGATAGAAGAGCAGAGTTGGAAGGGACCTTGGAGGTCTTCTAGTCCAACCCCCTGCTCAGGAAACCTTCCTTCCTTCCTTCCTTCCTCCTAAATAATAATAATAATAATAATAATAATAATAATAATAATAATAATAATAATATTATTATTATTATTATTATTATTATTATTATTATTATTATTATTATAAAGTTGGAAGGGACCTTGGAGATCATCGATTCCAACCCCCTGCTCAGGTACCTTCCTTCCTTCCTTCCTTCCTTCCTAATAAATAATAATAATAATAATAATAATAATAATAATAATAATAATAATAATAATAATAATAATAAA
>NW_015437707.1:0-1011 GCF_001527695.2 Protobothrops mucrosquamatus | reverse complement strand
ACTGGTTGACCCTCCTTTGGCAGCAATAACCTCAACCAAACGTTTCCTGTAGTTGCAGATCAGACCTGCACAATGATCTGGAGTAATTTTGGACCACTCCTCTTCACAAAACTGTTTCAGTGTAGCAATATTCTTGGGATGTCTGGTGTGAATCGCTCTCTTAAGGTCATGCCACAACATTTCAATCGGGTTGAGGTCAGGACTCTGACTGGGCCACTCCAGAAGGCGTATTCTTGCTGTTGAAGCCATTGTTTTGTTGAATTACTTGTATGCTTTGGGTCATTGTCCTGTTGCATCACCCATCCTCTGTGGAGCTTCAGTTGGCGGACAGATGGTCGTACGTTTTCCTGCAAAATGTCTTGATAAACTCTGGAATTCATTTTCCCATCAATGACAACAATCCGTCCAGGCCCTAAGGCAGCAAAGCAGCCCCAAACCATGATGCTCCCTCCACCATGTTTTACAGTGGGGATGAGGTTTTGATGTTGGTGTGCTGTGCCTTTTTTTCTCCACACATAGTGTTGTGTGTTTTTCCCAAACAACTCAATTTTGGTTTCATCTGTCCACAGTATATTTTGCCAGTAGTGCTGTGGAACATCCAGGTGCTCTTTCGCAAACTTCAAACGTGCTGCAATATTTTTTGGGGAAAGCAATGGCTTCCTCCGTGGTGTCCTCCCATGTACTCCATTCATGTTTAATGTTTTCCTTATTGTAGATGTGTCAACAAAAATGTTAGCATGTGCCAGAGATTTCTGTAGGTCTTTATCTGACACTCTAGGATTCTTCTTTACCTCAAGAAGCATTCTGCGCTGTGCTCTTGCAGTCATTTTTACAGGACGACCACGCCTAGGGAGAGTAGCAACAGTGCTAAACTTTCTCCATTTGTAGACAGTCTGTCTTACTGTGGACACATGAACATCAAGGCGTTTGGAGATACTTTTGTAACCCTTTCCAGCTTCATGCAAGTCAAAAATTCTTGATCGTAGGTCTTCTGAGAGCTCTTTTCTGCGA
>NW_015437706.1:0-1011 GCF_001527695.2 Protobothrops mucrosquamatus | reverse complement strand
CTGTGCAACGGGTACATCCACTTTTTGTTGCTCTCTTTCTTTGCGTTTATGAGCTGCACGGGTCATTCTTTGTGATTTGGGATCCTCTCTAATTTCCATAAATTGTTGCTTAACTTGCTCTTGATTTTGTAATTCTATGAAACTTGATGACAGTATAGCTCCTTCAGCCACTTTATCTTCACCAGTTCTTTCCTTCCTGATACCTTGTGGAGATGATGGAGAACCTGCTTTCAGGATTGAAGTATAAAAATCTTTTGCCTTTACAATGGTGTTGAGCCTATAACGTATTCCCATATAATTTACCATAATACCAGCAGGTATCTCCCATCTGAATTGAATTTGTCGCTTTTTCAACTCTTCAGCCAGGAAGGCAAAATCCTTCCTTCTTCTAAGTATTTTGGGTGGTATCTCCTTTAAAATTATAACATCTTGTCCTGATATTTGAAATTTTTGATTGTAAAAAGCTTGAATAATTTGATTACGGATTGATTTTCTGGAAAAATAGATAACAACATCTCTTGGAAGGTTTCTCTGTCTTGCAATCCATGAATTGACTCTGAATTTTTTTTCCATTTATCTTATCTCATCAGGTTGGCAGGATAAAACCAAGGCCAGATCTGCTGCAATCTCGTCCTCTAGTTTCTCTTGAGCATTTTCTCTCAGCCCCCTTATTCTCAAAGCATATTCCATTTCTCTGTATTGTGACAAAATGACCTCATTTTGAGTTAAATCCACAGTCTCCTCCACTTTCCCCAATCTAAGTTCCAAACTTTCAACATGCTCCTCCACTTCCTCCACCCGTCCTTCAATACGTTCTACATGAACTGCCAGACCTTGCAATGCAAACACTATGTCATCTCTCATCTCTGTATTCTTCTCTTCAAGTTTCTCTTCAAGTTTCTTTTCAAACATGTCCTCCATTTCCATTCTAATCTGTCTAGCATTGTCCTTTAATGCATCTTGAATATCTTTCAGTGTAAGTGCTGGGATTGGGGGGGAGGGCGGAGGAGT
>NW_015437705.1:0-1011 GCF_001527695.2 Protobothrops mucrosquamatus | reverse complement strand
TAAGTAATTGAAGTTGTAAATCTTATTAAGGGTTTAAAATGATTTTTTTTATAGGTGTAGTTTGATGAAATGACAGAATTAACTTGTTAACTTTATGGAAGATGGGAATTTTTTTCTTTTTTCTTTTTTTTTCGTACAAGTAAGGGATAGTGTTAAACTATCTTGCTGAAATGGTAAAGATTTTGTGTATTTGAAGAACTAATTAAATGAATAATTTTTATTAACACGGAGGAGATGGATTGTTTAAGTTTAGAGTTTGGAGTTAGAGATATTAATATTTGTTTACTTGTATTTGAATATTAGCCTAGGTTTGGTTTGGGAAGTCCGGGGGGTGGGGGGATGGGATATAACATTGTGTAATATTTGTGATGTATTTCTTTCTTTTTTATGATAAAAACAATAAAATTTTATATTGAAAAAAAAAAGGTCGCAAAAGGAGATCATGTGACCCCGGCACACGGCAGCCGTCATAAATATGAGTCAGCCGCCAAGCGTCTGAATTTTGATCACGTGACTATGGGGATGCTGCAATGGTCGTAAGTGTGAAAAGCGTTCATAAGCCACTTTTTTTCAGTGCCGTTGTAACTTTGAACGGTCACTAAATGAGTTGAGGACTCTCTGTAGTTTGCATTCGGCCTCAAGATCACAATATGATAGAATAAGATTCAGATAGTCTGTGACTTATGATAGTAGAGCCTGGAATTAAGGTCGTAAATCATGCCAGTCCTTAAGTAGCTCACCACTTCACTGTGTCTGATTTTATGATTTAAAAGCAACCTGCATCCAGTTTTGGTCACCACGATGTAAAAAAAATATGGAGACTCTAGAAAGAGTACAGAGAAGAGCAACAAAGATGATCAGGGGACTGGAGGCTAAAACATATGAGGAACGGTTGCTGGAATTGGGTATGTCTAGTTTAATGAAGAGAAGGATGAGGGGGGACATGATAGCACCCTTCCAGTATCTCAGGGGCTGCCCCAAAGAAGAGGGAGTCAAGCTCTTCTCCAAAGC
>NW_015437704.1:0-1011 GCF_001527695.2 Protobothrops mucrosquamatus | reverse complement strand
GGAATCTGTGGCAGAAGGCGGTCTCGGAGGTAACCAGGTCCGATGCCATGAAGCGCTTTAAAGGTGGTAACTAACACCTTAAAGCGCACTCGGAAGACCACTGGCAACCAGTGCAGCTCGCGCAGAAGCGGTGTTACATGGGAGCGACGAGTCCCTCCCAACACCGCCCGCGCGGCCGCATTCTGGACCAGTTGAAGTCGAGGACTACCTGTTCTTTTTAATTCTATATTCTCAGTGCCTAAAATATCTCTGCTGTAAATCCCAACAGTGTTCTCATTATCAGACAGAGGGAATAGTTACAAGAGTGGCAACACCAAAATTAGTGGAACGTATGAAAGGAAAGCTGCTTCAGGTCCCAGTGCAGAAAGAATATCCCCCCCCCCCCGATGATCTAATCCCTTTACATTTCAGATTGTTCTTTTACAACACGGTTATTTTTCTACGTTGTCTGTAAGATTTAATTTAAAAAAAAGAAAAGAAATTGGTTTTTACACGAGAGGTAGGTGGACAGGTACTTGCCTAAAGGGCAGGAAAGACATTTCTGTAATGGATAGATAGATTCTAGCTTTGAAATGATTGGCATTTTCAAAATGTTGAATCAATGAAAATAACAAACACGACTATTAATGTCCTGTCTTTAAAAAAAAAAAAAAAGCTTGTGCCATAGCAGGTAGGAATTTATTCCAGACAGTATTTTACTTTGGACTGGAGTGGGACATGTTTCTTTGTTCCTAATTTGTCCCAAAGCAGCCTAGCATTGCTCACCAATCGCTCCATATCTGTTGTAAGAAAGATGTGTCAACCTTGTCTGTTCTTGAGAGCAATAGATCCTGGGCTGTCCTGTTCTAGGACATCACCTTCAGGTAACAGTGCACAGGCATGAAATATTAAGAGCCCCAATAAAAGGTTACACCGATTCCATTTGCAGCAGCTTTCCTTTTGAGATGCTTATGAGAGGCACAGTCAGTGCCGGAAGGTTTTTCTAAACCGAGGCAATTTGCCAACAGCAAA
>NW_015437703.1:0-1011 GCF_001527695.2 Protobothrops mucrosquamatus | reverse complement strand
CATTATTATGTTCATTTAAGAGTTTTCCAAAGAAATATAAAATCGCTTAGAATAAATCATATGATTGCTAAATATAATTTCATTCATCTTTCTAAAACAAAGACCAATTAACAATAATTGTGAAAACTACCAAATTGCTATTTTGTTTCTAAAAGGCACACAATTAAAAATTATAGCACATTATGGCTGAGTTGAATGTTTCATATTTCATCTAAGAAACTTTTGCTTGTGTTGTGTTCATTTTAACATTTTATGTCTTCTCATTTAGTTATTTTAATTATAATGTAGTAATAACTACATCTGTAGTCAACTTTTTTTTTCCAAATTCACATTCCATTGATGTAACAACAGAATATCAATAATTTACCCAGGGGTAATAATAGATTGGGGTAGCTGAATTATGTACACACATGTCTCTATTTCATTCTCAGGCAATTCTTCCTAATATTTTGTTAAAATCCTTTAAATGTTTGTTTATTGATTCTCACTGGTTTAAGTCCTATATGCTGTAAAATATTGCAATTTAAAAATAGGTGCCTTATCAACTGTATAACCATTCAAATATTTGATAATTCTCACATCTTGATTCACATGCCAGCTAAACATATCTAGATTTTTCAAATGAAATATCTTTATTACAGTCCTTGATCATCCTTGATCAGAGAAATAGTTACTATAACAGTTCATTATCAGGTAGCAACTATCTCCTGGTGGTCTCACGGTTGTGATTCTTTAGATATGAATTTACCCAGGAGTCAACCTCCAGCTTTTAAAATTTTTAGAGTTTTAAATGACTTTTACGATAGAGCAACTTTGCTCTCCGCCAGGAAGTGGGAAAGGCTGACATGCCGTGTGGCCGATGACTTCTGTAAACTAACGTTCCTGCATGGATGCATGAAAGAAAACATCCCCCCCGCCTCACTCAGAAGGAAGCCGACGGTAAACTCGGTGGAATGCCGCCAGGCACTTCGCCGTTTCCAACACCGAACCATGCGAGCCATGATTAACGAC
>NW_015437702.1:0-1011 GCF_001527695.2 Protobothrops mucrosquamatus | reverse complement strand
TTAGGCCAATCACCAGGAGTCGGTGAGTTCTAGTCCCGCCTTAGGCATGAAAGCCGCCTGGGAGACACTGGGCCAAGCACCAGGGGATGGTGAGTTCCAGTGCCGCCTTAGGCATGAAAGCTGCCTGGGTGACTGCTGAAAGAACCATATTGAAATGACTCTGAGAATAGAAGAGAATATAGAATAGAATAGAATAGAATAGAAGAGAAGAGAAGAGAAGAGAAGAGAAGAGAAGAGAAGAGAAGAGAAGAGAAGAGGAGAGAAGAGAGAAGAGAATAGAGCAGTGATGGCGAACCTTTTAGAGACCAAGCGCCCAAACCGAAACCCAAAACCCACTTATGTATTGTCGGGTGCCGGGTGGATGTGGCCCATTGGGTGGATGTGGCCCATTGGGTGGGCATGGCTGCGGTGGTAACGGCAGACTGGGTGGGACTAAAAAGTTCAATCAATCAATTCCAACTTTGCGAGATCTTTTTTTTTCCGCGAGAAGTTGAAATTGATTGATTGATTGAACCTTTTTTTTTTTTTGCATACAGCAGCGGAGGCCTAAAGCGAAAAGGTTTTATAAAACCCAGATGAAGGCCTAGAACTGGGGCAATGGCACGCGTGCCCACAGAGAGGGCTCTGCGTGCCACCTGTGGCACGCGTGCCATAGGTTCGCCACCACGGGAATAGAGAATAGAATAGAATAGAATAGTAGAAGAGAATAGAATAGAAAAGAGAAGAGAAGAGAATAGAGAAGAGAGAAGAGAAGAGAAGAGAAGAGAGAATAGAAGAAAATAGAGAATAGAATAGAATATTTATTTATTTATTTTATTTATTTATTATTTTAATTTGTATACCGCCCTTCTCCCATAGGACTCAGGGCGGTTCACAGCATATTAAAAACAAATAATAAACACAAAATACAAAAAATTACAAAATACAAAAATACAAAAATACAGAAAATAAACCCCGATAAAAGCCGAATTAAAACCAAATATTACAAGCTGTGTTTCTAATTAAAATACT
>NW_015437701.1:0-1011 GCF_001527695.2 Protobothrops mucrosquamatus | reverse complement strand
CGCCGCGGAATATGGCACCAAGGAAACGTAATTTAACTATCAAACCAATCTACATGTCTAATAAAAGCAAATCTGCTACAGAGAATTAGAAAAAGAAGAACAGCGCCTCCGACTCCCGGCAGGAAATGTTCTTTATATTAGAGATATACAAGCAGGTCCTGTCAGATGAAGACTTCACGGGACCGCCTTTCGGCGCGGCAAAATGGAGCGGCGGTCGGCTTCGGCGCTGGCGGGGCCGGCCGGCAGCTCGGGGGAGACGGCAGCGCGGCGCGTTCGGGCCGCGTAAGGTTTTAAAGCAGCCAGCCCGAAGCCCCGGGGCCGCTTCCAAACCCCGCTCGCCCTGGCCGCAGTGCCGGGCTGGACGCCTTGAACCGCAGGCACCCCACGGCAGCCGGGGCCGGGCGGGCGGGCGGGCCCCGGATTGCAAAGCCCCCAGGCTGGGGCAAAAATGGGGAGGCGTCGGGGCGTCGCTGTCTCTCCGAGGCGGCCCCGGGCCGGGGGCTTCGTCTTTCCGAGCGAGGCTGGCCGGCGGCGGCGGCGGCAGCGGCAGCGGCAGCGGGAGGGAGCGAGCGCTTTTCCCTGCCAGGACCTGATGCGATCCATTCAAGCCAACAAGTTTGGAGAATGTTGAGTTCAATCAATTCAGAGCGTCGAGATGGAGCCCGATTCAGTCCAGGTATTCGGGTTCTCCTCGGCCCCTCCCGGCGGCGCCCCGCGACCGGAGCCCCCCCGCGCCCGCCCCCCGCGCCCCAAACTTTCCAGGAACTTTCCCCGGGAAACTGCCAGCCTCAAACCCCCCCCCCCGCCGCCTGGTCTCCCCGAACGGGCAGAGAGGATGGGGAGGGGGTGGGGGTGTCTCGGTCGGGGGGGGGGCTGCCCGCCGGACGGACGGACGGCAGCCCGCCCCCGCAGCCCCCGAGTCGCCTCTCCCGAGACACGACCCGAACCGATCCGATCCGGCGGCCGGGGGAGGGAGGGAAAGAGGGAGGGGAGGGGAGGAGGGGGAGGGAG
>NW_015437700.1:0-1011 GCF_001527695.2 Protobothrops mucrosquamatus | reverse complement strand
TTTTGGACGTTTGTGTCCTGGATGTTGTGGTCAGGGGGGTTGTTGTTTCTGTGTGTGAGAATATCAGAACGTGGTGTGTTGATTGTGTAAGTTGTCATGGTTGTGTTAGAGTTATATTCTTTACTTAGGTTTGATGAAGAGGATTGTGTTGTAGAAAGGATATCTATTGTGTTGGTTTGGGGTTTGATAAGTGGGTGGGATGGTGTTTTTGTGTTATTATTGGTTGGGTTGAAGTGTTTAGGTATTTTATGTTTTTGTAAATGTCTTTTTAGGGTTGTAATGCTGCCCGTCCATATATGTCTTTGATAATTTTGAATATTGGAATCCCAGGTATGGACATTTAAATGTCATATAGACTCTAAAACTTACATATTTTTACTGGTTGACTCCAAACTCATTTGTGATTAAAAGAGTTAAAAGGAAACTAATGGAACAATTAGGTATGACAGTTTATTCCTATTGATTTCAGTGGATTCACTCTGTATTAACCCATTATCTTAAAAATGTAGACCAATCAAATTATTCTTTTTAAATATGAAAGAAAAACAAACAATTGAACCACAACTAGAATAAGCATGCACTGTGTTTAGTACTTACACTCTTTAGAGGGCCATAATCCCACATCTTTTTACATGATTAGAATACAACTAATCTTTAAAGATCTCTAGTTCTAAAACATATGAAAAGTGTCAAGTTTGAGAAGAGAGGTTTATGATCAAAATTAAAATTCCATCTTCTATATTTACATTTGTCCCAACATATTCTCTTTTCTAATTTGCTGAAAAAAGGGATTATTTACAGAAACACCAAATTGCTAAAGTGATATTATTTTAAAAGTAATATTACAAAGTACATGTTTTTTTAAAGAACACTTCACATTGTTTTGAGAATATTTGTTCTGATGATTTCCATAGTCATCCAATAATTTCCTCCACACAAATAACATGCACAATCATACAAGATTTTTAATGAAACATAATGCATCTGCATCAAAAAGTAAGCTACAGATTG
>NW_015437699.1:0-1011 GCF_001527695.2 Protobothrops mucrosquamatus | reverse complement strand
AATGCGGCCGCGCGGGCGGTGTTGGGAGGGACTCGTCACTCCCATGTAACACCGCTGTTGCGCGAGCTGCACTGGTTGCCAGTGGCCTTCCGGGTGCGCTTTAAGGTGTTAGTTACCACCTTTAAAGCGCTCCATGGCATAGGACCTGGCTATCTCCGAGACCGCCTTCTGCCGCAGATTCTCTCCCATAGACCAGTACGCGCTCACAGAGTGGGTCTCCTCAGGGTGCCGTCGGCCAAGCAGTGTCGGCTGGCGACCCCCAGGGGGAGGGCCTTCTCTGTGGGTGCCCCCACCCTCTGGAATGAACTACCCCCCCAGATCCGGGTGATACCGGATCTCCTGACTTTCCGCCGCGCCCTCAAGACATGGCTTTTTCAGCAAGCAGGCCTGGCCTAGGGAGGATTTTAAATTGGGTTGATTTTTAGAAAATTTTAAATATCACAACTTAAAATATTTGGGTTTTAATTGGTTTTATTCGGCGGGGATTGTGGGTTTGTTTTTGTTTTAAAAAATGTTGTGAGCCACCCTGAGTCCCTCGGGAGAAGGGCGGGATACAAATTGAATAAATGAATAAATGAAATGAATGAATGAAACTGCGCCCACCCCATTGCTGGCAATGGCAAAAAAGTCGCAATACCTCACGACACGTCACGTGACATTGCAAGTTTAACACTCCTGAGCTAGACCATAGGTGTCCTGAGCCATGCCTATAAAGCTTTGAAATTTAAACCAGTACCTTGATTTGCATTCAGCAACCTATTGAGAATCAAGGCAATACTCATAATACAGGTATTATTCTAATGAACGAAATTACACTAGTCAGCCTACAGGCTGCTGTATCACTTTCAATTGCTGTTTCAGGGTAAGTCCAGATGGTTAGCATTTCACTAAATCACTAATTCAGTCTGGGATTAATAATACCATGAGTGTTCTCACTGCAAAAAGGCTCACAATTGATATACAACCGGCAGCTGGGCAAAAGGATCTCTGACTTCCTTCTACCTATTGTTC
>NW_015437698.1:0-1011 GCF_001527695.2 Protobothrops mucrosquamatus | reverse complement strand
AGAGAGAGAGAGAGAGAGAGAGAGAGAGAGAGAGAGAGAGAGAGAGAGAGATCATATGTGTGTTATGTATGTGTACCGGTAGATACATATACATAGAGATAGAGAGATAGATAGAGAGATAGAGAGAGAGATAGAGATAGAGATAGAGATGGATGGATGGATGGATGGATGGATGGATGGATGGATAGATAGATAGATAGATAGATAGATAGATAGATAGATAGATAGATGATAGATAGATAGATAATTCCTATCGAAGTGCCCAAATTTTGAATTTCCTGGAATTCCAACCAACGATTGGAAAAATCCTCACGACAGCTAAAAGACAATTGTGTAAACACTCTTGGTAGTAAACAAGGAAGCATAAGCAACGCAGGCAGTCCTCGCTAAGCACGGCAGTCGTTAAGTGAGTTTTGTCCTCATTTGCAACCTGAGTTTTGCCACAGTGGCTGAGGGAATCACTCCAACCATTAAACGAAACACACAGTTGTTCAGCGAATCCACTTTCCGCTGTTAACCAACTTTGTTGGAAGCTGGCTGGGAAGGTTACAAACAAAGGATCACATGACCCCAGGACACGGCAACCGTCGTAAACGTGAGACAGTTGCCAAGCGCCCAAATTTTGATCAAGTGACTATACTGCAACGGTGGCTAAGTGTGAAAACCAGTCATGTGTTACTTTTTGAACTGCCGTTGTAACTTCAAATGGTCACTAAATGAACGGTTATAAGTCGAGCACTATCCGTAACAGGGCATAATACTTCACAAGGGCATAATAACTCAGCTGGAGTCCCAAATACTTTAGAAAGCCGATTTCCTACTTTGCAAGCAATTCGTTTCCAGCCTCGTGATTCATCAAAGGTGGCCTTTTCACCCCCCCAAAAAAGCCAGCAGCCAAATAGATCGTGAAAGGGAAGCCATTCAGCCCCCCAAAAGGAAAAAAAAAAAAAAACCAGGAGAAAAAAGAAAAAGCTTCTCCCACATTGGGAAGCCAGCTGCACAAAGAAGGGA
>NW_015437697.1:0-1011 GCF_001527695.2 Protobothrops mucrosquamatus | reverse complement strand
AGTACTATAGCCTGGTAGTATTTCTCCAAATCAGGAAGGCCAAATCCCCCTCTTTCCTTTGAGTCCTGCAATAATTTTAATTTAATCCTTGCTCTTTTTCCTCGCCAGATAAATTTAAGCATAATTTTATTCAAATTCTGAAAAAATTTCTTGTCTAATTTTATAGGTATGCATTGGAACAAGAATAAAATTTTCGGTAACACATTCATTTTAATCACTGCAATTCTGCCCATCAAAGAGAGCTCTAAGTTAGTCCAAATATCGAGATCTTCTTGGATCTGTTCTATTAATTTATCATAATTATCCCTTTTAAGTGTAATGCATCTGGCAGACAATTGTATCCCTAAATATCTAACTTTGTTTTTAATTTGAACACCTATTCTGTCAACCAATTCATTTTCCTGGATTTTGGTCATGTTTTTGATGAGCATTTTTGTTTTTTCTTTATTTATCTTTAAGCCAGCTATCTCCCCATATCTACTCAGTATTTCCATCAATCTTATCCCTGATTGTAATGGTTCTTCGATTATAAAGACTAAGTCATCTGCAAAGGCTTGTATTTTATATGTCTCTTTCTTAATTTCTAAACCTTTGATCTGCTCATCTTGCCGAATTACTCTAGTTAGTACCTCAAGAGATAGTATAAACAACAGTGGTGATAATGGGCAACCTTGCCTCGTGCTTTTTTGGATTTGGAAGCTATCAGTCGGTTCTCCGTTAATTATTACTCTGGCCACCTGCTTAGAATAAACTGATTTAAACATATTTAAAAAATTTTCCCCGAAATCCATATACAATAATTGGTTGAACATAAAATCCCATTTTACGTTGTCGAATGCTTTTTGTGCATCAAGAAAAATTAAACACATTTGCTTTTCATTATGCACTTCATAATACTCCAATATGTCCAAAACAGTCCTAACATTGTTTCTTATGTATCTTTTAGATAGAAAGCCGTTTTGATCAGAATGTATAAAATCCACTAAAAACCTTTCAAGTCTTTGCGCCATT
>NW_015437696.1:0-1011 GCF_001527695.2 Protobothrops mucrosquamatus | reverse complement strand
ATGCATTTGCTGTTTTTTTCTACAGTGTGGCCATCCATATTACTATATGTTTGCAAAACATGAGAGAAAGAAAATTTCATACTAAGCTGAGCTGAGCAACCCAAAATATCATCAATGAATCCAAATAAGACAATTAAGAAATCAGTACATATTACCCTGAATTTATGATAGGACAACAGGATATTAAACAAGTAAAAATACCAAGCATCCAATTTCAAAGGGATAATGACTGACAGAGAAAACCTTTCCTTCAAGCTTCTGATAGGTAAAAAAAATCTCTTAATAATACATTGATACAAATTGTGTATAGATGGTTATCTAAATTATTTGATGGAACAACCCTATGATTTACAGTCATCCTTAGCTGCCACCATATATTCATATGTTTCATTGCTACATAATCAGAATATCACATTATGATATACCCGTATATACTCGAGTATAAGTCGACCCGACTATAAGCCGAGGGACCTATTTTGCCACAAAGAATTGGGAAAAAATGGTGACTCGCATATAAGCCGAGGGGGCATTTTTCAGCACACACATTTTTCCGCCTGGGCTAATTGGCCTCTTTGCAACCCCACCCCTCTGGTAACCGCGCGATTGTAGCACTTTGCACAAAGGAGCAATAGTTGATAACACGCCCCACGTCAGCTGGAAGGGTATTCTTGGATAGTGAGAAGCTGGAACCGGGCGGGCGGGCGAGAGAGGCGGGCAGAAAAAAAGGGGGGGAAAAAAGGGGGGAAATCCACACACGCTCGCGCAGGGAAAGGGGGAAACGGGTGGGCCAGCCGGCTCCCCTCTCCTCTTTGTGTGTGTGTGTGTGTGTTTGTCTCTCTCTCTCTCAATTCTCCCCCACCCCAAAAGCGGGGAGGGGGCGACCTTGCAAAAGGGAGGGGGCTTCTCCCGGTTGCGGGGAAGGCTGGAGGTGCGCCTTTCTCGGCCAGCCCGGGTAAATTCGGCCGTATTCTTCAATACGGGCCAGCCCCAGCAGTTCCGGCTGGTTGCCGG
>NW_015437695.1:0-1011 GCF_001527695.2 Protobothrops mucrosquamatus | reverse complement strand
ATAGGCGCCTTGGGTGCAATCCCAAAACAACTGGAGCACCACTTGAACACCATTGGCATTGACAAATTCGCTATTAGTCAATTGCAAAAGGCAGCCTTACTAGGAACTGCTTCCATCCTGCGACGATATCTGTAATACCATCAAACATCCACATCTGCCTATCCCAGGTCCTGGGTAAGGACTCGATAGGTAGACAAAAGGCCAAATCCAGTCTGAACATCTGGCTGACTGTGCGATGATCCACAATAATAATAATAATAATAATAATAATAATAATAATAATAATAATAATAATAATAATAATAATAATAATAAAAGTAATAGTAGCAGCATAGAGATTAGCATTAGAAACAGAATGTATTAGAGAGCTAGTTTGGTCTAGTAGTTAAAGTGCTGGATTAGAAATCAAGTGATGGTGACTTCTAGCTTTGTCTTTGGCATGGAAGCTGGATGGGATTCTCATTCAGTCCTGGAAGAAAATATTAGCAAATTACTTTTGAAAATATTGCCTAGAAAATTGCAAGAATGATCACAAATCAGGGTTAATTTGATGGAGTTTAACAACCAGGGGTCAAGAGGGAGTCAAGCTATTTTCCAGAGCACCTGGAGGCAGGACAAGAAGCAACGGGTGGAAACTAAGCAAGGAGAGAAGCAATCTAAACTTCCTGACAGTTAGAACAATTAACCAATGGAACAACCTGCCTCCAGAAGTGGTGAATGCTCCAACACTGGAAGTTTTTAAGAAGAGACTGGACAGCCATTTGTCTGAAATGTTTCCTGCCTGAGCAGGGTATTATTATTATTATTATTATTATTATTATTATTATTATTATTATTATTATTATTATTATTATTATTATTATTATTATTATTATTATTATTATTACCTCAGGATAGATTAATGAAGAGACATTATGGACTTCCTACCTTCCTTTTTTATTAGATGTGTAGGCAGTAGGCATAGAGTTCCTCCATCCATTCCCACAGAATACTAACCTTTTAAGACAGCTG
>NW_015437694.1:0-1011 GCF_001527695.2 Protobothrops mucrosquamatus | reverse complement strand
CAAGGAAAGCGATCACATGGGGGACAAAAGAAGCGATACAAAGACACGCTGAAAGCATCTCTCAAGTCCCTGGATATCGACACCATCTCTTGGGAATTTTTGGCGCATGATCGACCGACATGGCATACCCTGGTTTACCAGGGGTGCCAGACATATGAACACAGGAGGACAATCTTGGCACAAGAGAAGCGAGCACTCCATAAAGCCAGAGCTGCAAATGCTGAAGCAACAGTGTCCACATTTCTCTGTTCAGTATGTGGCAGAACATTCCATGCTAACATCGGTCTAATCAGCCATCTACGGACACATCGTTGATGGCCCACAATCCACAAGATGTCAAGGTCTTCATCGAAATCGATGGACGAACAACAACAAATATTAAGTGATTATGCTATAAAGGTAAAGGTTTCCCTGTCCAGTTGTGTCTGACTTTAGGAGGTGGTGCTCATCTTTGTTTCTTAGCCAAGGGAGCCAATGTTGTCCAAAGACATTTCCATGGTCATGTGGAGGCATTAATATATGCCAAGGTGCATGGAATACTATTGTCTTTCTGTCGAAGTGGTAGCTATTTATCTACTCGCATATGCATGCTTTCAAACTGCTACCTGGGGAGGGTGTGAGGCTACATGGGAAGGTCTTTGGGAAGGTTGTAAATTGGTAACATATGATCACGAGAAGCTGCAACTGTTGTGTGAACCAGATGGCAAATGCCCAGATTGTGATCATAGGACTGCAGGGCCAGAATGTTGAGGATCTGTCGTAAGCAACACTCATGCAGCAGGTGGTAATTTTGAATGGTCACTGAATATGATCTAAAATGTGATCTGTTCTTCCCACAGGCCTGAAAACTAGATAAGAACATAATTCATCAAATGCCTCAAAAACATTGTACTTATTGATTTATTGAGCAAAATTATCCAAAACTACATATTTTAGGTGGCAAAAGTATGTGAATCTTTAATTGAATCATTTGAAGGAGAATTTTTTCAACCAATGGGATGATCATCGGGT
>NW_015437693.1:0-1011 GCF_001527695.2 Protobothrops mucrosquamatus | reverse complement strand
AGAGAGCAAAATGGACATCGCCAACAAACTCGGAGTGCTTGGGTATGGTTAGGAGGGCACTGACTTTTTGTAGGCTGCCCTATCTATTTTTCCTGGTAAAACATAGGAAAATCCCATTGGAGGAAAATTCCACTTAGGGTTAGGGTTAGGTCACCATGAACTCAGAGAGCAAAATGGACATCGCCAACAATCTCGGAGTTCTTGGCTATGGATAGGAGGACACTGACTTTTTGTAGGCTGCCCTATCTATTTTTCCTGTTAAAATACATAGGAAAATCCCATTAGAGGAAAATTCCACTTAGGGTTAGGGTTAGGTCACCATGAACTCAGAGAGCAAAATGGACATCGCCAACAAACTCGGAGTGCTTGGCTATGGTTAGGAGGGCACTTACTTCTCTAGGCTGCGCTATCTATGTTTCCTGGTAAAATACATAGGAAAATCCCATTGGAGGAAAATTCCACTTAGGGTTAGGGTTAGGTCACCATGAATGCAGAGAGCAAAATGGACATCGCCAACAAACGTGGGATACTTGGATATGGTTAGGAGGGGATTTACTTCTCTAGGGTGCACTATCTATGTTTCCTGGTAAAATACATGGGAAAATCCCATTGGAGGAAAATTCCACTTAGGGTTAGGGTTAGGTCACCATGAACTCAGAGAGCAAAATGGACATCGCCAACAAACTCGGAGTGCTTGGCTATGGTTAGGAGGGCACTGACTTTTTGTAGGCTGCCCTATCTATGTTTCCTGGTAAAATACATGGGAAAATCCCATTGGAGGAAAATTCCACTTAGGGTTAGGGTTAGGTCACCATGAACTCAGAGAGCAAAATGGACATCTCCAACAAACTCGGAGTGCTTGGCTATGGTTAGGAGGACACTGACTTTTTGTAGGCTGCCCTATCTTTTTTTCCTGGTAAAATACATGGGAAAATCCCATTGGAGGAAAATTCCACTTAGGGTTAGGGTTAGGTCACCATGAACTCAGAGAGCAAAATGGATATCGCCAAC
>NW_015437692.1:0-1011 GCF_001527695.2 Protobothrops mucrosquamatus | reverse complement strand
AGAGTCTCTTGCAAATGAATTGGATGTTGAAAGGGTGAGATTGGAATAATATATTTCAGCATTTTGTGCATTTCTAGCAAGACAAATCAAAAAACACCTAGTTCATTCTTGTTATCAATGACAGGGATTTCCATATTCTTTAGGATCTCTCAGGACCATTGCCTTCTTATATTTAGATTACTCTATTTTAATGAAAGAGGTATTTTTCTATTGTCCACAAAGAAGAATATCCAAAGAGCTTTCCCTGCTGCATTCCTTAGAGAACCTCTAAGATTCTGCCCATGACATGAAATTTTGTCCCTGACTCCAAGGAGATCTGATTCTTATCCTGCTTCCATTGCAATGGGCAATGGTGTTTTCCCATATATTTTACTGTTGTCCACAAAGAAGTCAGAATGAAAATCTGTCTCTTTTGTTTTTCTTGCAGAACCTCCAAAAATCTATCCCTGAGATCAGTTTCCAGCCCTGACTGCAAAAGGCTAGGGTTAACCCTAACCCTAATTTTATTTTCATTGGCAATGGGGTTTTCCCATCTATTTTACTGTGGACCACAAAGACATCTGAATGAAAATCTATCACTTTCGCTTTCCTTACAGATTGTCTAAGAATCTATCCTTGATGTTAGTTTTCAGCCCTGACTCCAAGGAGATCTAACCCTAGCCCAAACCCTAACCCTAATCCTACTTTCTTTTTCAATGGGATTTTCCCATGTATTCCACTATGGTCCATAATCAAGTCCCAGCAAAGCTGTCACCATTGTTTTCCTTAGAGAATCTCTAAAAATGTATTCCTGACATTGTCAGTCCTGCCCAAACTTGGTCCTTTAAACAAGAACAACCCTTGACTCCATTCAGTGTGAAAGGTTTACTTTACTAAAGGCCAAGTGAATTACAGTATAGCAAAGCCAGAACTGAAGCTTGCGTGCCAAACTTTCCCGGCTAAGTTCCCCCTACAGTTCTTCCCCAGTTCCTTCTTCTTGCTGGTTCCTTATTGTCCAATTATATTTGAATA
>NW_015437691.1:0-1011 GCF_001527695.2 Protobothrops mucrosquamatus | reverse complement strand
TTCTCGCCTACATCGTCCATATAGGACGACTCGGGAACTCAACTCCTACCCCGGGCAGCTCACCTATCCCCTTATGCCCAGGGGAAAGGTATCAAGCCGTTTGACAGCTGATGCTGGCTGTCAAACCGGCTTTTACGCAAAACAGGCGGGAGGCAGCAAACAGCTGCGACCAGCGAAATCGCCTGCCACCGGAAGTCTATGACTCACCAGTCTTTTGAATACGCCTCCGATTCTTAAAAAGATCTGTACTCTTCGTGGCCAGCCTGAATTATGAGGCTTGTCCATCTCTCAAAGTTCCACCAGGCTTGATAATCTACAGGAAATATAACCAATTGTCATTTGGAGAGGCAGGAATAGTCTTCCTGAGTCAAGTGAAAATTGCCAGAAAACTATCCATTCTGTTTAAAAGCCAACTATGACCTCATAAACATTCACACCAGTTTGTCAGTGTCTGGACCTCTTGTGGCATCTGGAAACCTCTAATGCATTGCCCATTCGGTAATCTACACATTGAATGTACAAAATCTGTACCTAAAGTAGCAACTACAGGCTACCAATTAATGAATATCATTGTGAAATCAAAAACTGCTTCTTTGTATCTTGTTTCATAATCATGGATGGATCTTCCAAATTTCAGCTGTTGAATTAAGTACAAAAGGCCATGAATGACCAACAGAACAGAGAGAAGTCACTTGCGATCCTCTAGAAGTACTTAAACTATAGTTAGAGATGGTAAAAATTCTTTTTAGCAGCTTCTGGATTCTCTTCCCTCTATAACAATGTTTCTCAACCTCGGCAACTTTAACATGGGTGGACTTCAGCTCCCAGAATTCCCCAGCCAATCAAGCTTAAGGTTGCCACCCATTTTAACTCTACGATCCACCTATCCTAAAGTTGCCAAGGTTGAGAAACATTGCTGTATAACATGGGGATTTAAAAAAAAGGAGATTGGGAACAAGAAAGAAAAAAAACCCTAATGTACCATGAAACAGATGTTTTTTATACTAGACT
>NW_015437690.1:0-1011 GCF_001527695.2 Protobothrops mucrosquamatus | reverse complement strand
ATTCTTTTTCCAAGAGCAGCTGTTCCAAGAAACATCAGTCAATTCACATTAAACATGTTTTGCTTTCTGAGTTCAGCCAGCACAGGAGGGAATCATTCATGCCAATCTAACAAGATCTTTGCCAATAAAATATGCGTTTTGTAGGCTGAAAATATGTGCCGGAAAGCTATAGGCAAATGAAAGCCTATAAGGATGTAAGACAAAGCTTTTGTTTTTGAAAATCTGCAGGGATAACTCCCCCATGCACCCACCAACTTTTCTAAAACAGAATGGATTCATCCCTTTGAGCTCAAGCTCTTTCATGTCTGAGTAAACATGGCCTGGAAAACTTTCCACTGCACTTTTGTGAAAGAACTAATAAACCTCCTTTCAGGGGGCCACTCCACTTACCACAGGCAGGGATCTCAGAATGACGCATTTTGTTAGGGAAAAATGGGATTTGACCTATTACCAAACTTAAGGTTTTCCCTTAGAGTCTTCTCAGAGTTGACCTTGAAGGGTTATCATTCACCAAATTCCTTAGTACCTGAGATGAAACCATCCCTTCTCCTTGCCTCCCTAGCAACTCTAATTTGACCCCTGGGGAAAAAAATCTAGATTTCTTGTTGTTTCTACTTTAACCTAGAAAAAGTGGCATTCAGTTCTCTGTCTTGACACCATGGAAACTAATGATAATATTTCTTCTTAAGAAGCTAGGAAAAAAGATTTTCTAAAGTGGATGAAATTCTTCCAGGCTTTGAATTGTTGATTTGGGTAACTTATTTATATCTTGGATCTAGCTCAAAACTGGAAAACAAATGATATATATATTGTTCTTTTCATTTATTATTATTTATTTATTTATCAGATTTGTGTACCTCCCATCTCATCTACAGTAGAGGCAATTCTGGGTTACTTACAAACATTAAAAACTGCTAAACATTAAAATGATGAGCAATAAATAACAATAATAAGATGTCCTTATGGAAATTGCTTCAACATTGGTGCTACCTACAAGGAGCTAAAAAAAAT
>NW_015437689.1:0-1011 GCF_001527695.2 Protobothrops mucrosquamatus | reverse complement strand
CCATAAATTCAAAATCCTTTGTTTATATTATTACATCAAGAATCTCCCTCATCTGTCTCTCTCCTATCTCCTATCTCCTATCTTTTTATTTATTGTTTCTATATTTTATAGTCTATTTTTAATATATCAGTTATATTGGAACTAAAAGTAGACAAGTATCTACAATTAGCAAACAGATAATAAAACTGAAACAAATTATTATTACAAATAGAAATTAATAGAACTAAGCCAATAAACCTAATGAAATATGTAAGAAAAAAAACCCAACAGCAGCAATAATAGTATGATACCATTAAACATTGCATTCATTCCCTGAGATTCTTGTTGATATCTTGTAGAAAGAAAGAAAGAAAGAAAGAAAGAAAGAAAAATAATTTGATCTCATCAGTGATGACATTGCACTACTGTAAAGTTTCCCCAAAGAAATTCTGATTCTAATAAAATGTTATCATTTTCCATGGGAGCAGTCAAAAAATAATTACTAAAATTTGGGAGTATTCTTTAAAAATAATTTAAAAATATAAAGAACACTCCCAAATTGTATTTTTTTAAATGTTTCCATACCTTATTTGTCTAGGCCAGGGTCTCAAACTCAATTTCATTGTGGTGCCCTCAGGGGGGCTGGGTGGGCATGGCCCATTGGGTGGGTGTGGCTGCGGTGGTCACGGCAGACTTGGTGGGCGTGGCAGGGGTGGACATTGATGTTGCTTGTGGAAGGATGCCTGTGGGGACAAGGTAGGGTTGAGGGAGATCCAGGGGATCTCTGGTGGGGGGACGTAGACACAGTGGCGGATTTAGTAGTTAGGAGGCCTGAGGCGCAAACAAATTGAGGCCCCCTCACGCTTGAAGAAAAACAATATTATGAAACTATGAACTTTATTTGGCAAATAACATTTTTTAATACCATACAAAAAAAATTAATTACAAGGGCATTTTTCTGGCTTTCGAATTGGCGAATTTATCAATTAGCAATTCAAAATCTATTGATTGCAAAATATCATTTTCTATGAA
>NW_015437688.1:0-1011 GCF_001527695.2 Protobothrops mucrosquamatus | reverse complement strand
TGACCCTGGGACAATACAGCCATCATAAATACATGAATTCTGATCACAGGACTGTGGGGATGCTGCATTGGTCATAATTGTGGGAAAGGGTCATAAGTCACTTTTTTCAGTGCCATTGTAACTTTGACGAGTCACTAAATGAATGGTTGTGAGGACTACCTGTAACCAAAGGTGTCTTTATTTAAACATATATATATATTCATTGGTCAGTCAGGACGAATGGCCCTATCACACGGTCAATGAGTAAGAAACTAGGTTATCAAGGCTTATAAGAGATCTCTCCACCCCCAACACTTCACTCTGAAGACGCTGACAGTGGATCAGCGAAAGCTAAGTTTGTGTTAATATTGTAAATAGTTGCTTTTATTGTTTTAATTTTTTTAAGTGTCTTGGCGACGTTTCGACAAAGTCCCATTCGTCATCTTCAGGCTGGTGTTTTCAGCTTTGTGCTTCTAGGAGCACGAAGCTGAAGACACCAGCCTGAAGATGACGAATGGGACTTCGTCGAAACGTCGCCAAGACACTTCCAATTTTACGCGGGAGAAAACCCGAATAACCAAAGACCTATATATATCTTTTGAGTTTGCTGCACCCTGTCGGCCTAACATGCAGACAGCCCAGGTTCGAATCTCAGAAGGGTATGTCTGGTTGAAAAGAACTGAAAAGTTCGAAATGGCTATTCCAGTTCTCCCTTAATTCTTTGTCAGCAATCCAAATTTTGAAAATTTTTAAAGCATTCATATATATATATATATATATATATATATATATATCCAAATTTCTTTTTTTCTGACAAAGAGTAAAGAATTAACTTGGGAGACTAAGATGGACCATTTCTGGCTTTTTTGCCTTCATCAGTTAGCCATACCCTTTATGGGATTCGAACCTGGAAAGTTATACATACTAGGCAGTGATTTAGTCACTGAACCACAGGTTCTCTTCCCCTCTTTTGCCAGCAGAGTCAAGGGAGTAATTATAGGGAGTTCAGACAGATCAGTCTGATTGTGAACA
>NW_015437687.1:0-1012 GCF_001527695.2 Protobothrops mucrosquamatus | reverse complement strand
GCTTAGCATGAATGTCCACAAGTTATAGTCAAAAGGCCAAGATGGAGACCGGAACGGTGTGTTGAAAGCTCCAGCCATGTTTTATGTCCCTCACAAGCACATATTGTGAATTCACAATTGTAAATTCTTCCTCTCTGCTCCCCCAGAGGACCAGAATCATAGAATCTTAGGACTAGAGGTGATTTTGGAGGTCTTCTATCCAAGTCACTGTCCAAGGTAGGAGACTTTATACTATGGATGTCAAACTCAATTGCGTCACGTGAAGTATCGTGACGTTTTTTGCCTTTGCAGAGTTGGGGTGGGCACAACGCATCCGGCCTGCAGGCCACCAGTATGACACCATTTCAGACAAGAGGCTGCCCAGTCTCTTCTTAAACACCTCCAGCGATGGACCACCCACAGCTTCTGAAGGCAAAGCAGTCCCACTGATTGATTGTTCTTACTGTCAAGAAATGTCTTAGTTCTAGCATAAATCTCTCCTTGACACATTTCCATCCATTACTTCTTTTCCTGCCCTCAAGTGCTTTGGAGAATAAGTTGTCCACCCTCTTCTCTGTGACAGCCCCTCAAGTACTGGGAGACAGATATTATGTCCCCCGAATCCTTTATTTATCCCCGTATATCTTCATAAATGATTTAGATGAGGGAATAGAAGGGGAACTCATCAAATTTTCAGATGACACCAAGTTGGCAGGAATTGCCAACATCCCAGAAGAAAGGCTCAAGATTCAGATGGATCTTGACATTTTATTTATTTATTATTTATTTATTATTTAGATTTATATCCCGCCCTTCTCCCGTAGGACTCAGGGTGGCGGACAATCAATTAAAATACACAAATAACAATACGGATTTAAAATTAATTAAAAAGAATATTAGAGAATTGTCCAATTTAAAATTATTGATTAAAACCCCTCTAAAAATTACCCTAGGCCAGTCCTGCGAGCTGGAATAACCAAGTCTTGAGGGCGCGGCGAAAGGAAGGGAGATCAGGGATAACCCTGATCTCTGG
>NW_015437686.1:0-1012 GCF_001527695.2 Protobothrops mucrosquamatus | reverse complement strand
ACCCATACAAAACCCCCCACTGAAACACAATCCAAACTACGCCAGGCCGGCCGCACGGAATAGATGGGCCTTCAGGGCTCGGCGAAAAAGGCGCAGGTCCGCAACTGTATGTAGGTCGGGGGGTAGGTCATTCCAGAGGGCAGGAGCTGCCACAGAGAAGGCTCTCCCCCTGGGGGTCGCCAGCCGGCATTGTCTGGCCAACGGCACTCTAAGAAGGCCCTCTCTGTGGGAGCGGACTGGTCGAAGGGAGGTGTTTGGTAGGAGGCGGTCTTGCAACACATGTTGGAATAATTCTCTGTGTATGTGTATGTGTGTTTGTGTATGTGTGTGTATGTGTGTGTGGTTGTGCATGTAAATGAGTTTATGTGCATGAACATTTATCAATTAATTAGCCATGCTGAAGATTTTATTTTAAATGCCAAAATGGGTCATTAGTTTGCCTAAGACAGCCAAAGGTGTACTTCAGAAAAATGGGGCTATCAGGCCAGAATACAAACGGGATTTCTGTTCCTTCATGCCTTCTCCTTAAGAGTTTGTAAAATAATTTGGTGGATATTATCTGGGTGACAACTACTCTTTAAATACGAACTATGGGAAAAAAGATTTTGCTCTGACACAGAAATCATGATATTCTCTCTAGGTTTTGAGAAAAAAAAACCTTAGTCTTCTAGTCAGTTTCTTGTTAATTCTTTCAGGATATGACAGCAAGTTTTCATTTCTTTGATTATTTTGCTGCAGGCACAAATGTGTAGAGTGGAATTAACTGAAAAATCAATTGTAGCAATAATGATATACACTTTGACAGCACGCACACACACACACACACACACATTCTTTTAGGCTGAAGGCAAATATAGACTATATGTAGGCTTCTATATAGTGAATTCCATATTTATATATAGAAGTGCTATACAGTTTTTTAGAACTAAGTCATGGAATCTACTAGACTAGTTTTCAATTGATTGGATATTAAGTGTTGAGCTGTGTATCTAATAATATCTTAAATAATATC
>NW_015437685.1:0-1012 GCF_001527695.2 Protobothrops mucrosquamatus | reverse complement strand
TATGACATTTTAAGAAAGTGGCGCAATTTGAAGGAAATTGAATGCCCTGCAATTCAATAATCAGTAGTCAGAGAAGCTTAATGTAGGTGCAATCCATCATTTATTATAGGCATTGACAATTGAGATAATTTTATGTCTATAAAAGTAAATTAAAGGGGCTGGTTTGACATGATTAACAAATGATTGTTAATTGAAATTACACATCTGTGTGATCTTATTATAAACACACAAATACATTAATGATAATATTTCAAAATAGGAAATAATATCTGAAATATAATATAATATAAAATATTATAGTACTATAATAGAATGATATTATAATAATATATATATAATATAATAACATTATTATAGAATAGGACATATTCTGAAATATTTCAGAATAGAAACAGACCCAAGAAGGACAGATTATTATATTTCTTAATAATTGGGAGCTATGCACATCATTTATACCCTAGATCGAGTTTTAAAGAACATATACAATCAGTAAATAATTACAGGTAGTCCTTGATTTGTCACCATAATTGAAACCAGAAACATGGTCACAAGTCATTATAGCCATAAGTCAAGGCATCCATATGACCAGAAGTAATTTTCTGACTACGTTCACTAAGTGAAACCCTTTATTTTAATGGACGGTTTTTGTGGGAAGTTGGCAAAAAACAGCAAACAGTCACATGACTGTGGCTTAGTCATAAACCCTGATTTACTGAAATGTAATGTGACTGCAGGGATGTGTGTGACCATTTACAGTGGCCAGTGTTTTGAATATTTACAATGTTTTATGGGCCATACAGCATCCGTTCCATCCGCTCCATGGCACCGGACCTGGTTACCTTCGAGACCGCCTCCTGCCACAGATTACCCCCCACCGACCTGTACGCTCTCACAGAGTGGGTCTCCTCAGGGTACCGTCGGCCAGACAGTGCCGGCTGGCGACCCCAAGGGGGAGGGCCTTCTCTGTGGGAGCTCCCACCCTCTGGAACGAACTGCCCCCAGAGATCAGGGT
>NW_015437684.1:0-1012 GCF_001527695.2 Protobothrops mucrosquamatus | reverse complement strand
GCCAGACAGTGCCGGCTGGCGACCCCCAGGGGGAGGGCCTTCTCGGTGGGAGCTCCCACCCTCTGGAATGAACTACCCCCAGAGATCCGGGTGATCCCGGATCTCCCCTCCTTCCGCCGCGCCCTTAAGACATGGCTCTTCCAACAAGCGGGATTGGCCTAGGGGAATTTTTAGTGGGGTTTTAAGAATAATTTTAAATGGACATAGGCCACATCAAATATTTCATTTTAATTAGGTTTTAAAGTGGGTATTTTTATCTTTGTATCTGTTTTACCAGGCTGTCAGCCGCCCTGAGTCCGTAAGGAGAAGGGCGGGATAAAAATTCAAACAAATAAAATAAATAAATTCAAACAAATAAAATAAATGGCTATATCATAAAGTAAAATGCAGAACAAAGTATGACAAACAATTGAAAATAGTTTTTTCCCATTCTTTTCTGAAGATGGTAGGGGAAATGAAGAAAGAGGGAAATAAATTGTTCCTGAAGCTTTAGTAAACTAACAGCTGTAGATGCAATGCTAGTATAAACAAGATATTTGAATTCCTGGGAAGAAAGACTGCAAAAAACAAGACAAGTATTAGCAGTATCACAATCATGCAAGTGGGTACATAGAAAAACATTACTCTTTTAGGTAAATGGATTGGGGAAGTCTTCCTCAGTGATCCTCTGAAGTTTTCTCCACCTTTCCTTCCCAGACCCAGGCTTCTAAAGGATCAGTCAGAAGAAAAAGCCACAACATATGTCCTCAAGATCCTAAGAAATTCCCTTTTTCAGGAATAGAACTAAAACATTTAAAACTACCACTCCAATACTTTCCAGTGGAAAAGGGATGCAATTCCAGCAGTTGCAATAGCTTTATTCTTTCTGCCAGAATCTGTTGTTTGTCATTTGGTAACATGCAAGGAGGCTTATTTGTGTTTGCACTCATTTGCTGTAACATTCCCACACCTCCAGCATTCAGGAGGCATCCCTACTGATGTGTTTTAGATGCCTTCTAGAAATCTTTGTCTA
>NW_015437683.1:0-1012 GCF_001527695.2 Protobothrops mucrosquamatus | reverse complement strand
GTATCGTGCCAGCTACACAACGTTTGTCATTCCTCTTCTTGGGCACAATTCGCGAGAAACACGCCGAGAGAGGTTGGTTCTTGGTTTTTAAACGCCTGGCTTAGTTTCTCAACCTTGACAATTTTAAGGCATGTGGACTTCAACTCCCAGAATTCCACAGCCAGCAATGCTGGCTGTGGAATTCTGGGAGTTGAAGTCCACATGCCTTAAAATTGTCAAGGTTGATAGAGAATACTTGAAAGCCCCTTTTCACAATTTGCGGGGAAGAGACAGCGGTCCTGCCTTTTCAAATGAAGTGCTACGTTATCAAGTGCAGAGGCTTAGGAACAACTGTTGCGTCTAAGTAATGCAGCTACTTCATAATTCCCTGGAGATGATTTTATAGAGGAAGAATACTATATAACCTGAAATCCAATAATCTCAACACGGAGATTATTAATAGCACTTGCCTTTGTATATCGGTTATATTATGATAGAATACATTATTGCATTTATTTAGGACAGTAACATCCAGGAAAGCATATTCATCACTACCAGACTGAATTCATCCACTCCTGCCAATATGAGTACAGGTAGTTCTTGGGACCAAAATTTCCATTGTTGAGCCAAGTGGCCTTTATGTGAGGCACACCCAATTTTAGGACATTTCTTGCCCTGCTTTTAAATAAATCACCACAGTTGTTAAGTGAATCACCGTAGTTGTTAAGTGAATCATGCAGTTGTTAAATAATTCTAGCTCTCCCTCCCCCAGCTGCCCTTGAAGATCACAAATGTTGATCACATGGCTGCAAATATAAATACATGCTGGTTGCTAACGTCCAAATTTTGATCATTTGATGGGGATGCTGCAACGGTCATAAGTCACTATTTCAATATTGTAACTTTGAATGCTCACTAAGAGTGGTTGTGTGTCCAGGATTACCAGTAAAAGAAAAAACTTAGAAACATTTTCTTCCTGGCAGTTCCAGTCAACCTGATATTATTCCAAATTTGGTAAGACCTAGTTGTGTAA
>NW_015437682.1:0-1012 GCF_001527695.2 Protobothrops mucrosquamatus | reverse complement strand
GAATAGTAATTAGACCTCGCCACCCTCATCGCCACAAGGTAGGATCTAATATGAACCCTTACCTGTGCTCGGTCGGATTCGGTTCGGCTAGCCCTCCAACTGCTCTCTAGGCGTCTTTTCCGGCGTTTCATTTCTCTTAGCTCCTCCGTAAACCAAGGAGCCAGTTGAGATCTACGCCAGGTCAGAGGCCGCAAAGGCATGACTCGGTCCAGTGCCGCGGCAGTGGCTGCTTCCCAAGCCGCCGCCTGATTTTCCGCCGAGTCGTGAACTAGGTCCTCTGGATATGGCCCAAGCTCCGTCAGGAACCTCTCAGGGTCCATCAGGCGCCTGGGACGGAACCATCTACGCGGTTCCGTCTCCCTGCGGCGGGGGGGAGCGGTCCGGAAGTCCATCTTCAGGAGTAAATGATCTGACCATGACAGAGGCTCAGTAATTACCTCCCCTGTTTCCAGATTATTTTGCCACTGACCGGAGACAAAAATTAGATCCAGTGTGTGCCCTCCTATGTGAGTGGGGGCACGTACTAATTGGGTCAAGTCCAAGGCCGTCATGGAAGCCAAGAACTCCTGAGCTGCCGCCGACGCCTCGCCCACTGATGGCAGATTGAAATCCCCCATGACTACAAGTCTGGGGGTCCCAACTGCCACCCCGGCTATTACATCAGCCAGCTCAGGCAGGGCCGTTGATACATAGCAGGGGGCCAGGTATATAATCAACAAGCCCACTTGCACCCCTTGTCCCCACTTCACCAGGAGAGACTCCACACCGTCTATCTGAGGTACAGTGGTCTCCCTCGGACATAGGCTCTCCCTTATGACCGCTACCCCACCGCCCCTACCCCGGGTCCTTGGCTGATGAAATACCTGGAAACCCGGCGGGCAGATGTCCACGAGGGGTACACCCCCTTCCATGCCCAGCCAGGTCTCGGTGATCCCTGCCAGGTCCGCACCCCCCTCTTGAATAAGGGGGGCCTTATTTACCACGGACCTGGCATTGCATAACATCAGCCGGT
>NW_015437681.1:0-1012 GCF_001527695.2 Protobothrops mucrosquamatus | reverse complement strand
TCTTGGAAATGTCCCAGTCAACATGAGAATAACTTCCCACATGTGGGAAGTTACATGAGCAAAAGCCTAATCAAACTGTGCTCATGAACTTCTAAAAAGCTTTGTTTAAATGAAGTGGGAAATTATCTCTGGCACCAATGAGACATTTTGCTATGGAAATGTCACTGTGTGTCATAACTTTGCCACCACTCTTTAGGCACGTTGAAGTTTCTAGATGATTCCTTGAGGAAAAAAAGAGTCAGGAGTGAGTGGAAGAATCTAATAGTAGGTGTACCAAAAGTCATGCCAATCACAATATCTTTTAGTAATGCATTTTTTTTTCAGAGAAAATGTTACTGTACTTAGGAATGTTTAACACCAAGGAAGTGTTTAGAAGAAAAGGGCAACCAATTCAAACTTTTAATGTAATTTACCTAATAAATTGTCTATAGGACCTGACTTTTGGTAAAGCCTGTATATTAGCCTTTTGATAAGACGCCATAGGTATATAGATCAACCAAAATCCACTGAAACAATGAAGCCAGAAGGAGGAACTATGGAGAACAATTCAAATCACTTCCATGTCATTGTCAAGAAAACTGCATGAAAAAGTAGCTATACTTTTAGCTATACTATCCATCTGGAATCAAGCATTCTTTGGGATCCCAATTCTTTCCTTCTCTTGTAGCAGCTTTCCCTAGTTGATGGTCTTTAAATGTATAGGACTACAACTCCCAGGACCACTCCCTCGCACGATTAGTCGTACCCTGTCATATATCTTAAATAAATAATTTTAAAAATGATATGCAAGACCGAGTGGCTGTGGCTGTGGCTGTGGCTGTGGCTGTGGCTACCGGCGCCTCGGCATAGTCAGCTGGTTCCATCGCTGACTATAGGGGGCGAAACTTTGGCCCCCTCGGATAGGGTGCGCAATCTGGGTGTCCTCCTGGACTCGCGGCTGACACTGGATGACCAGTTGGCGGCCGTGACCAGGGGGGCGTTTTATCAGGTTCGCCTGATTTACCAGTTGCGG
>NW_015437680.1:0-1012 GCF_001527695.2 Protobothrops mucrosquamatus | reverse complement strand
AGGGGGGAGGGGGGCCCTTTGCTCCGCCAGCCTGGATGCGGGGGGGGCGAGGGGGGAGAAGACTTCAAGGGGAGCCCCTCGCCCCACCCCCTTATCGAATAGAACCTTCGCTACTACGCAGGCGCCATATGGCTGATGGAGGAAAGGAAGCCGGACGCCGATTGGTCGCTCTGGGGAGGGCAGCGATTGGCAGGAGGACTATTCGGGGCGGTCCATACAAAGGAAAGAGGAAAAGAAACCAGGAGCAGATCTCGCATCAAAGTCCCGCCTCCACTTCCGGAAACCAATAGAACCGAGGCGTCTAATTGATTCGGCCGCTGACGGGCTCGCAATCCAGGTAGGGCGCAATGGATGCTGGGAGTCGCAGTCCGAGAGGCTCTCTGGCGGAGAAGGGAACCCCGGGAGGGAGGGGAGAGGCCGAGGCCTGGTCTGGCGGGACGGGCGCTGGGAGGGAGGCCGGCTCCGTCTGGGTCTTGCCGGGGAAATGCCGATGAGAGGCGGAGGCTTCGGCCTTCCCCTCCAGGAGGGTGGGCGGCCCTGGGACTCACTCCGGGTAAGGGACGAAGCCCTGACCCGCCTCTCCTCCTCCCCCTTCGCCCCTGCAGGAGGACGGCGAGCCCGGCGGAGGAAGGAAGGAAGGAAGGAAGGAAGGAGGCGCCGCCCGAGAGGAGAGGAGGCCCCGCGGAGCAGCCCCGGGAGGAGACGGCGGGGGAGGCCCGGAAGGGATGAGCCGAAGGGGACTCCGGGAAAGGAGGCCGCCTGGAGGGAGAAGCGGGGAGCAGGAAACGGGCGGAGACCCCGAGACAGGCCTGGAGGGCGGAGGGTCCTTCAGAAGAGGCGGAAGACTCGGGAATTCCCAGAGAATCCAGGAGGGAGGAAAGAAACAAAAATGCCCGGAATGTGGAAAATGCTTCAAAAGAAATGGAGATCTTAACAAGCATCTAAGAATTCACACTGGAGAAAAGCCACATAAATGCCCGGAATGCGGAAAGAGCTTCAGTCAGAGGAGCAG
>NW_015437679.1:0-1012 GCF_001527695.2 Protobothrops mucrosquamatus | reverse complement strand
GAATGCTCCAACACTGGAAGTTTTTAAGAAGAGACTGGACAGCCATTTGTCCGAAATGGTATAGGGTTTCCTGCCTGAGCAGGGGGTTGGACTAGATGACCTTCAAGGTCCCTTCCAACTTTACTATTATTATTATTATTATTATTATTATTATTATTATTATTATTATTATTATTATTATTATTATTATTATTATTTTATACAAAATTGAAAGAATCAATTGAAAAAAAGATTGCTTGATAGCAAAGACAATGAGTTGGCGTATTGGTCTCGCATACTTGATCAAAAGCATTGGCCTGAAGTTGTTAATACTCGACTGACATTTGGAGAAGTGGAATATAGAAACTTGTCAATCAGACTGCAACTAAATGAAAGATAAATGATTCGTGGATTCCGTGAATACATTCTCGAAAAGACATATTCAGAAAAACTGTTGCATTTGATACGGACCCTGAATACCATTCCCATTTCTTGAAGTGAATGTGAACATGGGTTTTCGCAGATGAATCTAATTGCCACCCCAACAAGAGCTTCGTTGAAGACTAAGACAATTTCAGCACTTTTGTTCATCAAACTTGTCGGACCACCTCTGAGACTTTTCAATCCTTCAAATTACATTGATCTGTGGTTATTCAGAGGATAATATTCAGCCATAGGTACTAACAGCAAGGAAAAAAGTCAAGATGATTTGCCGGACGAGAATTGGACAAAACTTTGAAATTTACTATGAACATTTGCCTTAAATCAGGGGTGTCAAACTGCCAGCCCATGGGCCGAATGCATCATAGCGAAACCGCACCCACCCCATTGCCAGCAATGGAAAAAAAGTTGTGATACGTCGCGACACGTCACGTGACATTGCGAGCTTGACATCCCTGCCTTAAATACAATAAATTAAATGTATGTTACGAACTGAACATATAATTTTTAATTATATAAATAAATATATAAATAAAATTATATAAATAAAAGATTAACAAAAGGTGAGTTCCGGCACCTTTTTTTTTTTTTT
>NW_015437678.1:0-1012 GCF_001527695.2 Protobothrops mucrosquamatus | reverse complement strand
ATTTCAAGGAGATTCATTATCACCATTACTATTTGTTATTGCACTGTTTCCTCTGTCAACAATACTGAATAACTCAGGACATGGCTATCAAACATCAAAAACATCTGCCAGACTATCCCACCTCCTTTACATGGATGATCTGAAACTGTATGGAAAAACATCATCTGAAATAGAATCGCTGCTCAACACTGTCCGTATAAATAGCCAAGATATTGCAATGGAGTTTGGCTTGGACAAGTGTGCCACACTTACTATCAAACAAGGAAAAATAGTGAAAACTAAAGGAATCAAGATGCCCCACGAAAATAACATTAAGAGTCTGGATGAGGAAGATTACTACAAATACTTGGGTATCCTTCAAGCTGACAACATCAAACACACTGAAGTCAAGAAAAAGATTAGAGGTGAATACATCAAGAGAGTGAAGAAGATCGAGCTTCCTGTGGCGAGGCGCCGCCGGAGGAGGCTTTTTCCTGAGCCTCCAGCCCGGGACTGCGTCAAAGCCGTCAAAACAGCGTGGATCAGCTGTTTTGCGGCTCGGAACTTTCTCCCCGGGCGAAGGGGAGAAAGTGAGTTTGGCTGGGATAGGGGTTGAGTTCCCTAATCCCCCCAGGAGCGTTTCTGGGGGGATTTAGGTGAGAACTCCCCCGGAGTCCTAGCCTCTTCTCCGCAGCTCGGTGTGCTTTTGTTCCTTGGAGCGAAGCCAGACGTCGCTGCCACTGCTGTTACAATGTAGCTGCTTGTGAGTAACTTTTGAAACAGACGGAATCTGACAGGGGATCCTTATTTTAGTTAAAAAGTGACTTTAACTCAAAGATTTATTGGGATTTTATTGCCTGCTATAAGTGAAAGTGACAAGAAAATGGCCGCGGAAGCATTCCTTTCTTCTTAACAAAAGGAAAACTTTCACTTTCTTTCCGGGTGTGGATTTTAATGGATTTTAATTTTTTTTTCAATTTAAAATCAAGTTTTTTAAGTTTATATTTGCTGTGACTTTTAAAAGAAAAGAAAA
>NW_015437677.1:0-1012 GCF_001527695.2 Protobothrops mucrosquamatus | reverse complement strand
CAGACTATTGTTGGGGTCTGAGAGCCAACACCTCGTCCATCTTCAGTCACTTCGCCCTCGTTAAAGACTGGATCAGCAAGAGGGGGCGTGTCAAGTTTGACTACTTGGTCTCAAGAGCAGGCATCCAATGAAAACCCACATGTGAATTCTCCATCTCCGTACTGAGAAAAGGCGTTCAGGTAAGACAACGCCCCTTCCAAAGGCAACTGGACTTTATCTTTCCTTGAAGATATTTCGCTTCTCATCCAAGATGTCCAGTTGCCTTTGGAAAAAGCACCGTTGAGACAAACATGACCTGAATGACTGAGAATCTCCATAGACACTGATGTCCTAACAGAAATTGTTTTGTGAAGTTATCTTCACAATTATTCCCCCTGACCTTAATACTTGTTCACTTTTTATGTGATGGCTCCCTCTAGTATATCTACTATTGGTTAAAGCACCAGGGTAGAAATCAGGAAACACGCTTTAGCCATGAAAACCAGCTGGGTGACACTGGGCTAGTCTCAGCCCAACTTATCCCGCAGGATTGTTGTTGTGGGGACAATAGGAGAAGGATGGTGTATTGGATGTGTTTGCTGCCTTGAGTTATTTGTAAAAATAGTAAAGCTGGGATATTAAAATCAATATCACTATCTCACTCACTCAATCTTCTTCTAGTTGGAGAAGTTAAAATACCCCACAACTGGATACCTGAGCTGGAAGACGCCACAGCACTTCCCACTCAGGTACATGAGCTTTGGTATCTTCCACAGGCAGAAGTACAAGGGAGAGAGATAGCTACTAAAACTGAGCAGGTAGGAAAAGCCAACTGTCAGATAGTGGAAGTGACTGAAGCCTTTGAAGCTGAATTTAATTTTCTATTTCAGGTGTCTAAAAAGTGAATTATAAAGGCAACTTCTCAGCCACCTTTTTCCTATATAATGGCTTTGTAACCTTGCCTTTGAAGTGTCTACAGAAACTGCATACTGCACATTACCGGTAAAGTAAATTATACAAATTTAGCACTAAT
>NW_015437676.1:0-1012 GCF_001527695.2 Protobothrops mucrosquamatus | reverse complement strand
TCTTCTTCTTCTTCTTCTTCTTCTTCTTCTTCTTCTTCTTCTTCTTCTTCTTCTTCTTCTTCTTCTTCTTCTTCTTCTTCTTCTTCTTCTTCTTCTTCTTCTTCTTCTTCTTCTTCTTCTTCTTCTTCTTCTTCTTCTTCTTCTTCTTCTTCTTCTTCTTCTTCTTCTTCTTTCTTCTTCTTCTTCTTCTTCTTCATAAAGGTGGAAGGAACCTTGGAGGTCATCTAGTCCAACCCCCTGCTCAGGCAGGAAACCCTATATCATTTCGGACAAATGGCTGTCCAGTCTCTTCTTAAAAACTTCCAGTGTTGGAGCATTCACCGCTTCTGGAGGCAGGTGGTTCCACTGGTTAATTGTTCTCACTGTCAGAAAACATCTTTTTTTGCAATGTGGTGACCAAAACTGAATGCAAGTATTCTAGGTGTGAGTTTACTAAGGCTTTACAAAGCAGTACTAATACTTCACCTGATCTTGATTCTATGCTTCTGTTTATAAACAACCCAGGATTATGTTAGCTTTTTTGGCTGCTGCCGCACACGGCTGGCTCATGGTCAAGTGATCGTCCACTAGGACTCCAAGGTCCCTCTCCCAGTTGCTGTTTTTAAGCCAGGTCTCGCCCAGTCTGTACCTTTGATTTTTCCTGCCCAAATGTAAAACTTTGCTTTTCTCCACATTGAAACTCATTTTGTTGGATAGGGCCCCTTGTTCAAGCTTGTCTAGATCTTTTCCAACGAGTAAAGGGGATGAAAAAAGTTGAGTGGATAAGGCCTTGTCTCCCCCCCCCCCCCACACACACATTTGCCAGCTGCTTCCCCGTGTTGTGGCCACCCTGAGGCTCCCTGGCTGCAGATCAGGTCCTTCATTATCTGTTTCCACCTAGTATTTTCTGGCCTTCGGGGGGGGGGAGAAGGGGGGGATGTAACAGGACCAACCCGTTTTGTCTGCCGTGACGCGTTTTGAGAAGGCCTTCCTGACGGCAGGAAGTGTGGCTTTTACGCAGGCAAAAGGGGTG
>NW_015437675.1:0-1012 GCF_001527695.2 Protobothrops mucrosquamatus | reverse complement strand
TTCCGAAACCGTGGCAAGGAAGGTTGTAAAAATGGGGCAAAGCTCGCCGAACAACGGCCTGGTTTAGCCACGGAAACCCGGGGCTCCGTCGCAGTCGTTAAGCCGAGGACCAGCTGTGTTAAAGCTTCGAAACGACGGCCGCTTGAACAGTCCCGGAAGGCTGGAAGCAACTCTTTTGTGTTCCGGCTTTGAAAGACGCACACGCTACGCTGAGCATTTTGTGTTCCCGGTTCAGATGCGGCTGCTCACCGCAGTTACACAATGTTCTCGGAAACTCAGCGTGCTTTCTCCTCCCGCACCACACAACGTCTGCAAGAACACATCACCGCTGTCAGCCGACTCTCCTGCTTTTCCCAGAGAGACACGGATTGGGGAGGGGGGTGAAGTAAACACCTGCTTCGCGCCACGTCTTTCCCTTCCCACGGAAACTGCGCGTGGCTTTCTCTCCCTGGCCCTCCCGGGAAGCGCAGGCAGAAGTGTGTCAGGTTGCAGCAGTGGAGTCTATAATTGCAGTTCCACCACAAGCCCCCCGTGGGATTTGATCTTCTCCATTGTTATTTCGTAGGGCGCTAACAGAGTCACAGAGCTGGAAGGGACCTCGGAGGTCTTCTAGTCCAGCCCCTTGCTCAAGCAGGAGACTCTGTACCATTCCAGACAAGTGGCTGCGCAGTCTCTTCTTAAAACCCTCCAGTGATGGGGAAGGGAGGGAGGGAGGGAGGGAGGGAGAAGGAAGGAAGGAAGGAAGGAAGGAAGGAAGGAAGGAAGGAAGGAAGGAAGGAAGGATAACAGAATAACAGAATAGAGTTGGAGGGGACCTTGGAGGTCATCTAGTCCAGCCCCCTGCTCAAGCAGGAGACCCTGTACCATTTCAGACAAATGGCTGTCCAGTCTCTTCTTAAAACTCTCCAGTCATGGGGAAGGAAGGAAAAAAGGAAGGGAGGGAGGAAGGGAGGGAGGGAGGGAGAAGGAAGGAAGGAAGGAAGGAAGGAAGGGAAGGAGGGAGGGAGGGAGA
>NW_015437674.1:0-1012 GCF_001527695.2 Protobothrops mucrosquamatus | reverse complement strand
CTGGATTTAGCCCCACGTCACCCCCAGAACCCTGAGCAGGGGGTTGGACTAGAGGACCTCCAAGGTCCCTTCCAACTCAGCTATTCTGTTCTAACCCAGAGCTAAGACGGCATGCACATTTCCTCAACAAGACAAACAAACATCTCAGTAAGTGGACCTTGAATTAATTACAGGTAGTCCTGGACCTACGGCCACAACCAAGCCTAAAGTTTCTGTTGTTCAGTGGGTTTCGCCCCATTTTACGACCTTGCTTGCCAGCGTCGTTAAGGGGGTCGCGGCGGTGGTTCAGTTAGGAACACGGTCGTGAAGGGAATCTGGCTCCCCCCCCGCGTGGACTTTGCCGGTCGGAAGGTCGCAAAAGGGGATCATGTGACCCCCCTGGGGGAGACTGCAGCCGTCATAAATATGAGACAGGGGCCAAGCGTCCAGATTTTGATCACGTGACAGGGGGTGTGTGCTCCAACAGTCGTGTGAAAAAAAATGGTGCTTTTTTTCAGTGCTGTTGTCAATTGGGTCACTAAATGAATGGTTGTTAAGTCGAGGACCAACTTCAACCCTTAGAACAAGCCACTGGAACTCCCCCCCCCAAGGGCTCCTTCCGACCTTTGCAGTTATTGTGAAGCGCATCGCTGTGTCCATTTTACAGATCATGCAAAAGAAGGAAGGGAAACGGAGTGATAGAAGAGCAGAGTTGGAAGGGACCTTGGAGGTCTTCTAGTCCAACCCCCTGCTCAGGAAACCTTCCTTCCTTCCTTCCTTCCTTCCTTCCTTCCTTCCTTCCTCCTAAATAATAATAATAATAATAATAATAATAATAATTATTATTATTATTATTATTATTATTATTATTATTATTATTATTATTATTATTATTATTATAAAGTTGGAAGGGACCTTGGAGATCATCGATTCCAACCCCCTGCTCAGGTACCTTCCTTCCTTCCTTCCTTCCTTCCTAATAAATAATAATAATAATAATAATAATAATAATAATAATAATAATAATAATAAT
>NW_015437673.1:0-1012 GCF_001527695.2 Protobothrops mucrosquamatus | reverse complement strand
AGAAGGAGAAGGAGAAGAAGAAGAAGAAGGAGAAGGAGAAGGAGAAGGAGAAGGAGAAGGAGAAGGAGAAGGAGAAGGAGAAGGAGAAGGAGAAGGAGAAGGAGAGGGAGAAGGAGAAGGAGAGGGAGGAGGAGGAGGAGGAGGAGGAGGATCCTTCTTTTAAAACTTTGATGTTTGCTAAATTGTAGTGGCAAGATCTTTAGGACTTGAAATATTACAAGCAAGAGGTAGGTGTGCTTCCAAAATGGTGGCTTATAGAGGAACTTCTCTAGTTAAAAAATGGCTACTGGACACAAAAAGACCAACCAACAAATAGCTGACATGAGGTTTATCAGATCTGGGCTGCCAGTATCCAGAAAATGAATATAATGAATATAAGGCAGCAAAAAGTTATAGGCAATAACGAACACAGTCTGCTGATCATCCAATAGTGGGAAGTGATAGCAGAAGGCTTTGGAATCATGACACTCTCATCTGAGAAAAAGGAACATGTAGATCCAGCTGTGATGACCCTAGAATCAGAGTCAGAGCAGGGGGTTGGACTAGAAGACCTCCAAGGCCCCTTCCAGCTCTATTCTATTCTATTCTATTCTATTCTATTCTATTCTATTCTATTCATGTCTATGAAGATTCTCCGTCATCCAGGTCATGGTTGTCCCAAAGATGCTTTTTCAGGAGGCAACTGGACTTTCTTGTTTTTCTTTGAAGACATCTCACTTCTCATCCAAGAAGCTTCTTCAGCTCTGACTGGATGGTGGGGAAGGAAAGGATTCCATTCAAGGATTCCTTAAATGCTGAAATTTCACCACCAGCCTCAGAAAAGCAGTTATACTGCTGTGTTGATAAGTGAAAATTAAAGCGGTAGAAGCATGTCAGGTGGCTTAGAAGGATATATTGGACAGGATTATCTACTCAAGAGGAAATTATTGTTCCTGAGATGGCAAAATTCTGCTATTACCCTTGACAAGCACTTGTGCTCAGTAAATCCTTGGTGCTTACAGCTCAAAGGCAT
>NW_015437672.1:0-1012 GCF_001527695.2 Protobothrops mucrosquamatus | reverse complement strand
AGAGAGAGAGAGAGAGAGAGAGAGAGAGATCATTTCACAGAGGCGCATTCAGGAAACTAGATGCAAAGTCGATGAAGTGACTTAATTGAATGGACAATTCTCAAAGGACACCAACAGTAAATGGTTGTAAAAATATTTCCTAATATAACTTAAAAAAACACACACACACACCACCAACTTCTGTCAATATCAGTGGCACGTTTAAGAGGATGGCTGGCATTAAGGAACCTGGGGGGGGTCTTCTTCCCTAGTCAATGTGAGGGGGTCGTTTTGGGTCTAAATTGGAGGAGCGGTTGTCTTGGAAATAAGGGGGTCACCGACGGGCGCGTGGATTGCCAGGAGTGTAATTCTCACCCTTCTCTGCTCCGTTTCCTTCCTTAAACATTCAGACAACCGGGCTGGCTGACTCCGGAGACAAGGGTCAGCTACTGTCAGACTAGGAGAAAGGAACAACCCCACATTCAAAAGGCCCCCCCAAACTTTTCCCATTTTCTGTTTCTCAAGGCAAGCTGGTGGAGCCCTTCCTTCTCCCTCTTTCTATCAACCTGTCCTCTATTTCCCCTTTTTAACTCACAAATACCTCCCTCCCCCATCCATTCTTGCAAAATTGTTGAGCAGGTACTAAAAATGCCCAAACTTTAAGCAAAAAAGGTGCATTGGGAAACTTTTTTTCTTTTTCAGGGCTTTGCAGCCTCATAGGACTTGTTTTTTGTTTTTTATTTAAATTAAATTAAATTATTTAAATTAAATTAAATTAAATTTTATTTAAATTAAAAAGATTGTGGTAGGATAGAAGTGTGAAAAACAAACTAACAAACACATTAAAGCAAGGGAAGACATGCCCAGTTGCAAAACTATGCGCCTCTAGCACCCACTTTATCCTCCAGAATATCTCTGGACCCCATATCAACCCCAAAGGTGTTCTTCAAAAGGGAGAGAGAGAGAGAGAGGGAGAGAGAGAGACAGAGAGAGAGACAGAGACAGAGAGACAGAGACAGAGAGAGAGACAGAG
>NW_015437671.1:0-1012 GCF_001527695.2 Protobothrops mucrosquamatus | reverse complement strand
GGGTTGATTGATGCATCCACTATCCCCACAGAAGTTAGATTTTGCTTCAAATAGACACAGTTTCTTTGAGGTTAAAGTAATTCCCCACCCCACTGAATAGCTATAATACAGACTTGTGTTTAAGGACTTAACTAGTTCTTAACTGCTTCGGAAATCAAGACAGTGTCCTAGAGAGGCTCCATACCAATAGGCAATAAGAGCATAATCTCTACTGCCATTGTGATTTTTACCTCCCTGTAAACTCTCTGGAGGGGAGAGTGGAAAATGGACAGCAATGGACAGAATAGAAAAGAACTACAATTGTGACAGTGTTTTTATGATCTTTGAGAAAAAGAAAATACAATCAGGTCAGATCAGATCAGAGACATGTGAACAGAAAGCAGCGGCTTCCTAGGATTCTGTAGGACAGCTAGAAGCACTATAAAAGTGGCCAGCATTCAGAACCCAGGTATCTGGACTTATGATGCCTGTTTACAAAAGTGAATGAATTAATTGAGAGAGGAGTGAGTGGGATCATTGTGTCATGGGGAAAAGAACCACTGAGTGCAAGATATGTGTAGTCTGATCTGTAGCTTATTGAAAACAGTCAAAAAATTTTTTTAATAATACTGTAAAAAGTTACTGCTTTGAAGGAATAACGTTAACTTTAATATATATTTATATAAAGAGGGAGGGGGGAAGAGGGAGCTCAATTGCAATGGTATATAGCTCAAAACCGTTTTGAAATGTTAAAAAAACTCATAGACAGAAACAGATAAAATGCTTTATATAGGTATAGGATAATAAATCAGGTGAAACAAAAATAATCCTTTGATAATTGTTCTGAAGTATTTTCATGTATTAAAAACTCAGTTATATTCATATTTTCAGAGGCAATTCCTGGATTCAAAAAGCAGATGTGTTTTGTTAAGAACGTTCCTTCAATTTATAAAGTATTAATTCAGAATGGTGCTTCTGTTGATATAACAAAGGTATTTGTAATTTATTCCTGAGGAAAGTGAGACCTGAAGAA
>NW_015437670.1:0-1012 GCF_001527695.2 Protobothrops mucrosquamatus | reverse complement strand
AAAAGGTGAACCTAATATATGAGATAGACTCATTACATGCAAAGCAAGATAGTTCAAGCCGTGATTTGTCATAATTGTGATGATTATGGCTTACAGCTCATGAAAACCCCAAATCCACAATCTCAGAAAATTAGAATATTACATGCAATCAATAAAACAAGGATTGTACATAGAACAATATCGGACCTCTGAAAAGTATTAGCATGCATATGTACTCAGTACTTGGTTTGAGCCCCTTTTGCAGCAATTACTGCCTCAATGCAGTGTGGCATGGAAGCTATCAGCCTGTGGCACTGCTGAGGTGTTATGGAAGACCAGGATGCTTCAATAGTGGCCTTCAGCTCTTCTGCATTGTTCGGTCTCATGTCTCTCATCTTTCTCTTGGCAATGCCCCATAGATTCTCTATGGGGTTCAGGTCAGGCGAGTTTGCTGGACAATCGAGCACAGTAATCCCACGATCATTGAACCAGGTTTTGGTGCTTTTGGCAGTGTGTGCCTCTCCATTCTTCCTCCAGACTCTGGGTCCTTGGTTCCCAAATGAGATGCAAAAGTTGCTCTCATCAGAAAATAGGACTTTGGACCACTGAGCAACAGACCAGTTCTGTTTTTCTTTAGCCCAGGTAAGACGCTTCTGACATTGTTTGTTGTTCAGGAGCGGCTTGACAAGAGGAATACGACATTTGAAGCCCATGTCCAGGATCCGTCTGTGTGTGGTGGGTCTTGATGCACTGACTCCAGCCTCAGTCCACTCCCTCCAACACTTTTGAATGGCCTTTTCCTGACAATCCTCTCCAGGCTGCGGTCATCCCTGGTGCTTGTGCACCTTTTTCTTCCACACTTTTCCCTTCCACATAACTTTCTATTAATGTGCTTTGATACAGCACTTTGGGAACATCCAACTTCTTTTGCAATTACCTTTTGAGGCTTTCCCTCCTTATGGAGGGTGTCAATGATGGTTTTCTGCACAACTGTCAGGTCAGCAGTCTTTCCCATGATTGTGATTCCTACTGA
>NW_015437669.1:0-1012 GCF_001527695.2 Protobothrops mucrosquamatus | reverse complement strand
AGGGAGGGAGGGAGGGAGGGAGAGAGATGGGAATGAGAAGAAGGGAGAGGAAGGAAGGAAGGAGATGGGAACGAGAAGAAGGGAGAAGGAAGGAGGAAAGGAAGGAGATGGGAATGAGAAGAAGGGAGAAGGAAGGGAAGGAAGGAAGGAAGAAGAGAGGAAGGAGAGAGGGAGGGAGAGAGATGGGAATGAGAAGAAGGGAGGGAGGAAGGAAGGGAGGGAGATGGGAATGAGAAGAAGGGAGAGGAAGGAAGGAAGGTGGTGGGAACGAGAAGAGGGGAGAAGGAAGGAGGAAAGGAAGGAGATGGGAATGAGAAGAAGGGAGAAGGAAGGAAGGAGAAGGAAGGAGAAGAAGGGAGAAGGAAGGAAGGAAGGAAAGAAGGAAGGAAGGAGATGGGAATGAGAAGAAGGGAGAAGGAAGGAAGGAGAAGAAGGGAGAAGGAAGGAGGGCAGCTGTGATGGTGCAGTACTTAGAATGTAGCCTTGCAGGCTGACTCTGCCCACAGCCAGGAAGTTCGATCGTGACCAGCTCGAGATTGACTCAGCCTTGCGTCCTTCCGAGGTCGGTAAAATGATCCTTCTGTTGTTCTGGAGGCTGGATTTGAGCATTAATTATACGGTAGCACGTCTGTGTGTAAATAACACACCCATTTTCTAGCTGGCATGAAAATGCAATAACATGACACACGCTACTGGGAAAGCAACAGATTAAATACTTTTGACTGCAAAGACAGGAAGCTTGTGTCTTAAATTTGATTTTACCATGCATTGTGTCCCAAACAATGCAGCCTTTGTTTACAACAGAAACGTTTTTGTCAGACCAAGACAGACAATAGCTCTCAACTTAACAACGGTTCATTCATTCAGTGACCGAAGTTACAACGAAACTGGATAAAAGTGACGTTACGATTGTTTTTCACACAATCATTGCGGCATCCCTGTGGTTCACGTGATCAAAATCCAGACACTTGGCAACTGGCAGTACGCGAAACCACGTCTCCTCCGGTCCGCG
>NW_015437668.1:0-1012 GCF_001527695.2 Protobothrops mucrosquamatus | reverse complement strand
CGAAATTTTAGCTTTCTTGTTAAATCCATTAAAAACACACAATTGTAATTTATAAATGATTCATACTGTACAATACGTTTTAATGCAATTGGAAATGTATATATGGTAGAATTTCAAAGAGTATAGCACACTTAAAGAAAAAAAAAGGAAAAAAAGTGCCAAAAATGGCTGTATGGTATAGTGGTATGATTCACGCATTGGGTGCGAGAGGTCCTGGCTTCAATTCCCGTTGCAGCGCATTATTCATTTATTTCTGTGTATTTATTATTTAATCAACTTTACCTGGATCTTACAATTAATTCTATAATAAGATCTAACAATCACAATTAGTATGCTTCTCCTTTCATGAATTCCAACTGCTTAACTTATTAAATTTCATTTTTAAAATACAAAAATTATAATCATACATAAAACAAAATAGTTTAGATACATTTAATGTTTTTAAAAACAAATAAAACTAAATGCTAAAAACATTTGTATATGTATAGACATTTCAGTAAAAAAAAATTGATTTCGTTACAAAACTGTAACTACAATGTACATTCATAACATTTGCAAAAACGCAACTGCATTATATATATATATCTCATATTATATCTAAATCAATGGTAATATTTGCGAACTAATCTTTTATATATACTAACTGGTCATTGTTTACTGTTTTTTTTTTTTTTAAGTTTTTTTCTTTTTTTTTTTTACAAAGTTGTAGATGCGAATTGATGTTAATGTCAGGATTAATTTTCTGTTGAACTGAAGCACGACTGTTTTTTTGGAATAAAATCTCATGAACGTACCACAATGTGTAAAAGAAAAACACATTAATAATTAGTTACATTGTGGCACATAATATACATATTTATACAATAACATGTTTCAATATAATAAATAATACTGCAGGGCATAAGAATGTATTTATGCGTGTGAATGTGTATTTTATTGTATGTATATGTCTTTGTTGTTTTACTATAGAAAAATGCATTCTTCTGTAATTAGTTGTGTAAATGTAGATATG
>NW_015437667.1:0-1012 GCF_001527695.2 Protobothrops mucrosquamatus | reverse complement strand
GGGGGCAGACTCTCTCTGTTCGCCCACCGTTGGGAGACTACCACCACGGACACGTGGGTCATCAACACGGTCCGACACGGTCTAAATTTGGAATTTATATCTTACCCCCCAAATCGGTTCCTCTCCTGTCCATATCCCAGAAACCGCACAAAACTAAGACTGATGAACGAAGCTGTCCGTCATCTACTTCACATCAGGGACATAGAACCCGTTCCCCTGGATCAGAGAGGTCAGGGATTCTACTCCATCCTCTTTGTCGTACCAAAAGCGTCAGGGGGATGGAGGGCTATCCTAGATCTAAAGGACTTGAATTTTCACATAGCTTACCACAAATTCAAGATGCAGACGCTCCGCTCTATCTTGGGAAGCGTCAGAAAAGGGGACCTCCTGACGTCTATCGACCTCACGGAGGCGTACCTTCATATCCCTATCTCTCTGATCCATCGACGTTTTCTACGGTTCGCGTACAAGGGGAATCACTTCCAATACAGGGCACTTCCCTTTGGCCTCTCATCCGCTCCGAGAGTATTCACCAAAGTCCTGGCGGTCCTGGCGGCACACTTACAATTGATTCCAGTAAGAGTCCACTGTTATCTGGACGACATTTTGATTCAGTCTTCGTCCGTCCAGGCAGCATTGACGGATCTCAAATTGGTGATAAAATTGCTCCAGGGCCACGGATTTTCGGTGAATTTCCCAAAGAGCCACTTGAACCCCACAACGAGGCTCTTACATCTGGGAGCAGTCATAGACACCTTGGAATGCCGGGTGTATCTCTCACAAGATCGCAGGGAAGGCATACGGGAGTCGATTCTTCGACTTCGCAGCAGTCGGTCGGCGACGTTGGTCAGTCTCTCCCAGTTGTTGGGGCAGATGATTTCTGCTATAGCGATAGTACCCTGGTCGAGGCTCCACACCAGGGAGCTGCAAAGGTTCATGCTTCCTTTTCAGAGGCGGAACCTCAGTGCTTCACTCAACAGAGTGGTTCTCCCTCACCACGTGCTACGTTCCC
>NW_015437666.1:0-1012 GCF_001527695.2 Protobothrops mucrosquamatus | reverse complement strand
CAATTGCAAACCATTTCTTTTGTACATTGTTTCATTGGAATACCATTTCATGGTTTCCAAAATTGTCATTCCTGATTTTTTTGGTCAGTGTCTGTTGTTGGGTTAATCTCCTTCTCAATTCTGTCTAAAAGGTGTTAATTTTTGTTCCAGGGGGAATCCAGTGTAAAATTATTCTATTGTTGTGTAACTTTTGGTGTTTATATTCTAATTCTGTCAAGTCTAATTATCTGTCTATCCTTTTCCTGAAAAATGTGTGTCTATCTACAAGAGCCTTTTGAAGCTCAAGTTTGCTTGTGTAGGGAAATAATTTTCTCAAGTTATTTTCTTATCCTATCACTTATTGGTGAAGCTACTATAAAACTTTTCTTATCCTAAATATATAAGCATTTCTCAATCTCTAAAACAATGTGGTCTGTTTTAGAATAAATGTTAAAGGCAGATTTTGTTTGCCTGATTCTTTAACAACTGCAGTATTAATGTCTTTTCAAAACTGCCTGCAAGCAACCCCCCCTTCCCTCAGGTACTTCTCTTTTTCTTTTCCTTTGTTCTCCATACCCTTTGTCTGCCTCTCCTGGGAGAGGCCACCCAGAAAGGTGGGGAAGACCTTGTTCTTATATCTTTCAGCCTGCAATCCTCCCCCAAACCTTTGGAAGCAGAACACACAGACCCAGATGCTGCCTCCATCCATTTGAGCCATGGAATTGGGTTTTGAATCCAGCCATCCACTAAAAAGCCACCATGCAACCTGAATGGAATATCTTCCCAAGTCCTACCATTTCCCCAGATGTCTGTGAAAGCTGCAGAAGGAAGGATTCCTGGAGCCACTGGTGCCATGTGAAGCCTCAGAAGAGAAAATTAGACTGTGGGGGGAGGGTGGAAAGTCATTGTAAAACTTTTCTTTCTTGCCCCATTTGTATTGTAACAAGCCAGTTGAATGTATTAATGGAGAGATGGCATTTGGGAATAGTTGGCACAGCAAGTACTGAACACTTTGGACTTCTATCTGGTGGGA
>NW_015437665.1:0-1012 GCF_001527695.2 Protobothrops mucrosquamatus | reverse complement strand
AAATACATGGGAAAATCCCATTGGAGGAAAATTTCACTTAGGGTTAGGGTTAGGCCACCATGACCTCATAGAGCAAAATGGAAATTGCCAACAAACTCGTAGTGCTTGGGTATGGTTAGGAGGGCACTGACTTTTCTAGCCTGCCCTATCTATGTTTCATGGTAAAATACATGGGAAAACCCCATTGGAAGAAAATTCCACGTAGGGTTAGGGTTAGGCCACCATGAATTCATAGAGTAAAATGGACATCGCCAACAAATTTGGAGTGCTTGGTTATGGTTAGGAGGGCACTGACCTTTCTAGCGTGCCCTATCTATATTTCCTGGTAAAATACATGTGAAAATCCCATTGGAGGAAAATTCCATTTAGGGTTAGGGTTAGGTCACCATGAACTCATAGAGCAAAATGTACATCGCCAACAAATTCATAGTGTTTGGGTATGGTTAGGAGGGCACTGACTGTTCTGGCCTGCCCTATCTTTCATGGTAAAATAGATGGGAAAATCCCATTGGAGGAAAATTTCACTTAGGGTTAGGGTTAGGTCACCATGAACATATAGAGCAAAATGGATATCACCAACAAATTTGGAGTGCTTTGGTATGTTTAGGAGGGCACTGACTTTTCTACACTGTCCTATCTATGTTTCATGGTAAAATACATGGGAAAATCCCATTGGAGGAAACTTCCACTTAGGGTTAGGGTTAGGTCACCATGAACTCATAGAGCAAAATGGACATCGCCATCAAATTCGTAGTGTTTGGGTATGGTTAGGAGGGCACTGACTGTTCTGCCCTGCCGTATCTTTCATGGTAAAATAGATGGGAAAATACCATTGGAGGAAACTTTCACTTAGGGTTAGGGTTAGGTCACCATGAATTCATAGAGTAAAATGGACATCGCCAACAAATTCTGAGTGCTTGGTTATGGTTAGGAGGGCACTGACTTTTCTAGCCTGCCCTATCTATGTTTCCTGATAAAATACATGGGAAAATCCCATTGGAGGAAAATTGAC
>NW_015437664.1:0-1012 GCF_001527695.2 Protobothrops mucrosquamatus | reverse complement strand
GTAAGGACTCGATAGGTAGACAAAATGCCAAATCCAGTCTGAACATCTGGCTGACTGTGCGATGATCCATAATAATAATAATAATAATAATAATAATAATAATAATAATAATAATAATAATAATAATAATAATAATAATAATAATAATAATAAAGTTGGAAGGGACCTTGGAGGTCATCTAGTCCAACCCCCTGCTCAGCCAGGAAACCCTACACCATTTCAGACAAATGGCTGTCCAATCTCTCCTTGAAAACTTCCAGTGTTGGAGCATTCACAGCTTCTGGAGGCAGGTCGTTCCACTGGTTAATTGTTCCTACTGTCAGGAAGTTTCTCCTTAGTTCTAGGTTGCTTCTCTCCTTGATGAGTCTCTTCTTAAAAATTTCCAGTGTTGGAGCATTCACAAGTTCTGGAGGCGGCTTGCGTCAGACTGAGGCGCAGTCATCACAGAAAAAGATTGAGTCACAGCTTTACAGCATGTCCACGCCCTTCCCCGCCATTACAGCACTTCTGCATAATTTAGAATATTTTAATTTTTTCTGAACAGTTGATGGTTTTGAGAAAGGAAGAAATATGCCTGAAATACTTTTGCATCTGCAAAATAAATAAAGCAGTACGGGTGCTTGCAGGTGAAATGGGATTTTGAAGAAGAAGGAAGCCTGAGGCGTCTCTATGCCCTACATAGCTTAAAAGAAAAAGAACAAGGTAGCTGAGGCAGGTGCCAGCGCTGAAGGCACCAGCCTAGAAACGGGAGATGGCGAGTTCTAGTCCCGCCTTAGGCACGAAAAGCAGCTGGGTGACTTTGGGCCAATCAGAAGGAGACAGTGAGTTGTAGTCCCGCTTTAGGCAGGAAAGCCAGGTGGCGGACTTTGGGCCAATCAGCGGGAGACAGTGAGTTGTAGTCCCGCCTTAGGCAGGAAAGCCAGGTGGCGGACTTTGGGCCAATCAGCGGGAGACAGTGAGTTCTAGTCCTGCCTTAGGCAGGAAAGCCAGGTAGGTGATTTTGGGCCAGTCA
>NW_015437663.1:0-1012 GCF_001527695.2 Protobothrops mucrosquamatus | reverse complement strand
ACCGCCCTATCTCCCTTACGGGACTCAGGGCAGTGAACAGGCGATACTAAAAACCACGATAATAAATAAATAGTTTCTGTTCTAAAATCGAATTAAATAACAGGCCTGTTCTAAAAACACACCCATACAAAAAACCCCACTGAAACATAATCAAACTACGCCAGGCCGGCCGCACGGAATAGATGGGCCTTCAGGGCTCAGCGAAAAAGGCGCAGGTCCGCAACTGTACGTAGGTCGGGGGGTAGGTCATTCCAGAGGGCAGGAGCTGCCACAGAGAAGGCTCTCCCCCTGGGGGTCACCAGCCGGCATTGTCTGGCCGACGGCACTCTAAGGAGGCCCTCTCTGTGGGAGTGGACTGGTCGAAGGGAGGTGTTTGGTAGGAGGCGGTCTTGCAAATACCTAGGTCCATTGCCATGGAGTGCTTTAAAAGTTGTTACTAACACCTTGAAGCGCACCCGGAAGGCCACCGGCAGCCAGTGCAGCTCGCGCAGGAGAGGTGTTACATAGGAGCATCTAGAGGCCCCCAAAATCCCCCATGCAGCCGCATTCTGAACTAGCTGGGGCCTCCGGGTGCACCTCAAGGGGAGCCCCATGTAGAGAGCATTGCAATAGTCCAGGCGGGAAACAACGAGGGCTTGAGTGACTGTGCGTAGGGCGTCCCGATCCAGAAAGGGGCACAACTGGCGTATCAGGCGAGCCTGATGAAAGGCCCCCCTGGCCACGGCCGTCACATGATCGTCTAAAGACAGCCGAGCATCCAGGAGGATGCCCAGGTTGCGGGCTCTCTCCGTGGGGGCTAATGACTCACCCCCAATAGCCAGAGATGGAACCAACTGGCTATGACGTGACTATTCACCATTCAGTCTATTTGGGGGGAGGAGTTCCAATTGTACATTTCTGCATCTAGCTACATATTTGACTACTTAATAGTTTGGTTCCACAAAAATCTTCTCATAGCTTCATTTCTAATTTATGTATTATAGTTGCATATACAATCACTCTCAGCTATTCT
>NW_015437662.1:0-1012 GCF_001527695.2 Protobothrops mucrosquamatus | reverse complement strand
AAAAGATGATTTAAATAAATTTACATGGCTGCCTATCTCACGTTTAGTGGCTCTAGGCTGTGTACAAATATTAAAATCAGCAATTAAAAATAAGAACACATGACACCTTAATCATAGGACCACATCGTCAGCAGAGCTCGCCTAACCTCCTGGCCCAAATTCCCGTGGAAACAGTCAGGCCTTCAGAGTTTTGCGAAAGGCTAACAGGGTCAGATCTAGATCCAGATAACAACTGTGAAGTCATAGCAGACGATAACTTCTAGCCAAACTTGGATGATTGTGAAAAGCTAAACAGGGTTGGACCTGGTGACTACTTGGGTGGGGAACTGCCAGGATATTTCAGAGTAGCAGGCTAGATTAGAAAAGGTGGGGGAAAAAAAACCACTCTGAAGCTGCCATGAAAGTCACAACAACATCAAGTGAAGTCACCTCTATAAAAGGTGAAGCAAATCCTTAAATAAAATTCTGTAGATATCACAAGAAATCTAGGAAACTAGATCTATTGTCTAGACAAGTCCAGAAAATTGGACTTAAAACGTATTTAGAGCGGTGAGGCTCTAAACCAGCGGTTCTCAACCTTTGGTCGCGACCCCATTTGGGGTCGATCGACCATTTCACGGGGGTCGCCAAGCAAGGCTGTCCGCCATTTTTTTCCCCTTTTCCGGCGGGTGCCTTACCTCCCTTGAGCTGGGCCAGCTGGTGGTCGGCCTGCTCTGTCTCTGCCGCTTGCCAGCTACGCCTCGGCCGGCGCAGGGTGCGGAACCATGCATGTGCGGCGCTCCCGGGCAGGGAAAGTCCTCGACTTACGACCGATTGGGTAGTCCTCGACTTACGACCGGTTTAGTCCTCGACTTACGACCGGTTGGGGGTCACGGCATTAAAAAGGTTGAGAACCACTGCTCTAAACTGTTGCAATATTTTAGTATTCATGCTGTTTATTAATTAGGAGTCAAGTTGGAGATTACAGGTAGCTCTCAATTTACAATCGATCGTTTAGTGACTGTCAAAAGTT
>NW_015437661.1:0-1012 GCF_001527695.2 Protobothrops mucrosquamatus | reverse complement strand
TAGATTCGGATGCTTGACAACTGGTTCATATTTATGACGGTTGCATGAGTCATGTCATGTCATGTCATCTTTTGCAACCTTCTGACAAACAAAGTCAATGGGGAATCCAGATTCCCTTAACAACCGTGTTACTACTTTAACAGTTGCAATGATTCACTTAACAAATGTGGCAAGAAAAAAAATCATAAAATGGGGTAAAACTCACTTAGCAGCATACATTCTGGGGTCAATTGTGGTTGTAAGTCAAGGACTACCTGTAATAGCCCAAGATTTCCTGGAATGAATTTTTCTAAGGAGATAATCTCCCTCCTCCTTGGCCCCATCCCATTCCCATTCCATACTCTGATTGCAACAGGCAGTTCTTTTTTCTGTAAAGTAACAGTGGAAAAAAATAGTTCAGGAATAAATATGCACAATTTTTTTTAAAAAAATCTCAGCCACTGTTGTTTCTCTAAGGTAACTCCAGATGGATTTTGTAATAACACAGGAAACCAAAGAGCAATGGGCTATTATATACAGTATCAGTGAAAGCCATGAGGATGAGGATGAACCACTGACTTTGTCCCTATCACTGAGCACAGTACTTGAACTATCTTTTGATGTCCTTATACAGGTATTACATCCATTCATTTAGTGACCATTTGAAGTTACAATGGTGTTAAAAAAAGTGACTTACCTCTGGTCCTCACACTTACATCTTCCATGTGATCAAAATTCAGCCACTTGGAAATTGGCATATATTTATGATGGTTGCAGCATCCTGGCTCATGTGATTGCCGTTTGCAACCTTCCCAGCTGGTTTCCAACAGGCAAAGTAATAATAATAATAATAATAATAATAATAATAATAATAATAATAATAATAATAATAATAATAATAATAATAATAATAATAATAATAATAATAATAAAGTTGGAAGGGACCTTGGAGGTCATCGAGTCCAACCCCCTGCCCAGGCAGGAACCCTACACCATTTCAGACAAACGGCTGTCCAGTCTCTTCTTAAAAACT
>NW_015437660.1:0-1012 GCF_001527695.2 Protobothrops mucrosquamatus | reverse complement strand
AATAGCCTGTACCTGATAGGAAAAAATGTAATAATTCCAAATAAAATAATTAATATTTTGCTGCCTTTTCTTGACATTCCAAATTTGCCGCCAGAGATTATTTTTTCACTTTGTGTAGTGGTGGACTGTCCCTGCTTTTATATAACTGCTTCTCATTCCACTTAATCAAAGCTATGTAAGGAAAGTCCATATCTCTAATCAGCATGTTCCTTTGGAAGAAATACCTAAAGGCATGGAAAGAAGCTATGCAATGTTCACATATTTCCAGCTTTGCCAAATGCTGCATTTTCCATGCTAGTCAAAATATCTACAATTTCCTGTTCTTTATGAAATGAACTGCAACTCTGCTGATGGCTTACACTTCTTCTGTATATGTACTTTTTAATGTTTTCAATAAGTTTATTCAATTTTAAAAATATAATTATCATTCTTTAAATTATTAATATGTAATACAGGTAGTCCTTGCTATCTGACCATTCATTCAGCAATCGTTCAAAATTATGATAGTGCTGAATAAAGGGATTTACGACAGATGTCCAAGGTTATGACTGTTGCAGCATCCCCCACAATCAAATGATTGTAATCTGGGTGCTTGACAACCCATTTGCATTTTTGATGAATTGTCAAGCTCTCCATGATCATGTGACCGCCATTTGCAATCTTTCCTGCCAGCTACCCCAGAAAGTCAGTGGAGAAGCTGGCAGAAGTTGTAAATCAGTGTTGGTAGGCCAGTTCCTGGGGGCTGGCTGAAAAAGATCTGCCCTGAAATTCAAGCTTGGATTTCTGCTTGGATTTCAGGACAGACCTTTTTCAGCCAGCCCCTTTGAGAGTGAAAGAGCTGCTTGGTAGAGAGATTCCATCATAAATGGAGCTGCAACAATCCAGCAGGCAGCTCTTTCACTCTCAAAGAGATTGGCTGTAAAGGTCCTTTTCTGCTCAAGAGTGAAGGAAATTTTGCATTGAGCAGGCTAAACAAAGCTTGGACCTCAAATATCCAAGCCCTGTTCAGCCC
>NW_015437659.1:0-1012 GCF_001527695.2 Protobothrops mucrosquamatus | reverse complement strand
TATTTATTTATTTTTGTTATGGCATGCCTTGTTACGACTGCTTTAATTTGTTTTCATTTCAAGAGCCAGCAAAAACTCCGGCATCCCCCAAGCCAGTTTCTGTAAAAGTGGCAGCACCAGGTAAATAATTCAATTATTTTCTTTTGCTTTGTTTTCAGGATTATTTAATCACTCTTTTGAGCAGCATGCATTTTTTTTTTGTTATTATTTCATTGCACCAGAGCGCCATCTGTTGGTTCAAATGTGTATGGACACTTTTTGTTCTCTGAAAATAAAAATAATACTGTGTAGTAGGTTCTGTCCTGCCAACTGAAAAAACCATACATAATCATTTACAAGCCACAATAATTGGATTCACTCATTGTGTTAAATCAAAACTAAGCACACTATACTGCACTGTGTAAAGCTTGCAAATCTCTGAAGGAAAGCTTTTCCTAACAGAACATGAGTGTGATTGCTGAGTGTGAAATTTCTTGAAACAAGGGCCATGCACAAGTACGGCTGCTTTCGGAAGGCAAGCTCAGCGGATATTCACTGCATTTCTGTAAAATACTTGGCTCCATTTGCAAATATCGACACAGATGAAAGCCTTACTGCAAAGGGCCAAGGCAGCTACATTATTTTTGGAAAAAAAAACATTTTTTTTATTGACTTACAGCAGGTTTGTTCCATTTTACAGAAGATCATCCCATATTTAATGAGTTGTTATATGGCCATCCTTTAGTTGTTTTTGTGGAAAAACCAACAACATGGGTTACCTGGTTACAGATGTCCCCATTATAGTTAAGACACTTGGTATTTTTACTAATAATAATAATAATAATAATAATAATAATAATAATAATAATAATAATAATAATAATAATAATAATAATAATAATAATAATAATAATAATGATGATGATGATAAAGTTGGAAGGGACCTTGGAGGTCATCTAGTCCAACCCCCTGCTCAGGCAGGAAACCCTATACCATTTTGGACAAATGGCTGTCCAGTTTCTTCTTAAAAACT
>NW_015437658.1:0-1012 GCF_001527695.2 Protobothrops mucrosquamatus | reverse complement strand
CAATGGAAAGATAATTTAATCAAGAATGTAATGCAACAAAGTTTGTTCAATTATCTGTACTGTATTCTATGAAAAGTTATAGCCAAATAACCAGAAAAAGGAAGCACAACTTGCTTAGGTTGATATCAGGTAGCTTTCCTTCATCTGATTGTAGCCAATGAGCATGAGTGTTTAGAGAGCCAATCAGGTGTCATCTTGTCTTGGCAATGAGCCAATCGGATCACAGTAAGATCCAGTTATTGATGTCATGTATTGAAGCTGAGAGGACATTTGTCAGTGTGTTATGGGATCACTATCAAGTTGGTTGGGTTTTTTTGTGTTCTTTCATTGAGTGAGCTTGTAAAACTCAATGGTGCAAAGAGTTGACTGGTCATCCAGAAAGCGATGTAAAATAGTTAGTTTTGCTTTGACATAACCATGCAGTGTATTCAATAAACAGTAAGATTTTCGGAGACGGGATGAACCTGGAGTTCTAGTTGGATTCTCGAGCTGGATGTTGACCGCTGGCTAGACTGGATCACCCGTGAGCCATAAAATGCCCAGGTCTAGTTTAAGACAATTGATTGGAAATCAAATAATTTATAGGAGAGGAAACATTGGTGTGCTAGTAGAAGTATGCAATTTCCCTCCCTCCCTCGTTAGTTTACTCCTCTTGTTTTGATGTGGAAAATGAAAAAGAAAGAGAAAAGAGAAAAGAAAAAGAAAAAAGAAAAGAAAAGGCACTGTTATTCTGTTCACTACTTTCCTGCAGACAATTACAAGATTTCTCTCTCTTCCATTCTCCTTCATGTTTTTTTTTTTTTTTTTTTTTTCTCAAAATTTATATGCCGCCCTTCTCCCCATGGGACTCAGGGCGGCTCACAGCATGTTAAAACAATATACAAAATTACCCCTTCTAAAAACCAATTAAAATCCAAATATTAGTGGCTGTGACTATTTAAAATCATTAAAAATTATCCCTATTTAAAATTCACCCTAGGTCAGGCCCGCTTGTTGAAAAAGCCATGTCTTG
>NW_015437657.1:0-1012 GCF_001527695.2 Protobothrops mucrosquamatus | reverse complement strand
GGTAAGAATGCCATAGGTATCTGTCTGTAGTTGGGTGCACTCTGTGTGTCAACTAATCAACCAGATTGGCTGAAGTCAGCTGCAAGTATCTGGGGGGTTGAGACACCTAAAGGGACTCTTGACTGTTGAGAACGTTCTCTGCTGGATCATAAGTAGCAGAAGAGCAGAGAAGATTGCAAAGCCACAGAGGTCCTTTCTTTCCACCTTCTCAGAATCTGAGTTTTTATCTCAGACTCCAAGACTGTCTTGTCCCCTACAATATGAAGATCACCCTGACCTTCCTAATAAGTAAGAATGATCAAACAATACAAGAGAACTATTTTGAAGGAGCAGAAGAACCCATCTGAATTGTAACTAGGTGTTCTCTTAACACTATTACATCAGTCCATATATTGGTATTAGGAAACAGGTTGATCTCTGGGATGACACACAAATGAAAAATGTCCTTTAAAAGTTTAAATAATTGTGGGGTTTTTCTCTGATAAACTGGGGGGAAAGGGAAATAAATGTCTTATGGAATTGATTTCTAGATCCTGCTCAGTTTCCAGTGGGTACCAGTCAGCCTGAACATTGGGAAGAAGCATTCTCAAACCACAGTAGGTTTCAACTCATCCTTTACTTCCACAACTGGAAGGATGTATTTGTGAAACTGCTAGGGATTAAGTCCACAGTTGTACTTCCCATCCTCACAATGCATGGAGAATATTTCTGCAGCTTCTTCACTCATACCACCTGCTGTTTTTCAGATGTGTTAGACCAGGGGTAGGCAACCTTGCCTCTTTTATGACTCGTGGGCTTCAACTCCCAGAATTCCTGAGCCAGCCATGCTGAGGGGAAAGGGAGAGGTTTCCAAGCTGAGCCATGCTGGCTCGGGAATTCTGGGAGTTGAAGTCCACGAGTCATGAGGGAGCCATAGTTCCCCCATGCTGGCTCAGGAATTCTGGGAGTTGAAGTCCACGAGTCATGAGGGAGCCATAGTTCCCCCATGCTGGCTCAGGCATTCTGGGAGTTG
>NW_015437656.1:0-1012 GCF_001527695.2 Protobothrops mucrosquamatus | reverse complement strand
GGATCTCGGGGGGTAGTTCGTTCCAGAGGGTGGGGGCACCCACAGAGAAGGCCCTCCCCCTGGGGGTCGCCAGCCTACACTGCTTGGCCGACGGCACCCTGAGGAGGCCCGCTCTGTGGGAGCGTACCGGTCTATGGGAGGGAATCTGTGGCAGAAGGCGGTCTCGGAGGTAGCCAGGTCCAATGCCATGGAGTGCTTTTCATGAAGGCAGCAGTGGGGTTAATGTAATAGAAGAATTATTTTTAGTCTGGAGTTAATATTTTGCTATTTATAAGAAGAAAACTAACAGTAAGCCAAGTTCAATTTGTTATTGATATTGATATATTTTAGAAATGAAGACCTAATGTATGTATAATCAACAAAGGTAATAAAATGTTATCTAGGATCTGGACAAATCAGAATTTGAAATCTATTTTCAGAACACTCTATTGATGTTAAATCTGGAATTACATGCAATCCTCCTTTTTCTATTGAACTGTATGGTTCCCTAAAATATATATATTGTACTATAAAATATCCCAATTATGGTATAAAATTTACCTGTGTTGAATTTGAGATAATCACACAAAAATGATACACAATCCTAGTGGAATAAGAGATGAAGTGGTTTCTTAAAATGAGATATTTGTCCTCTTTCAGTCCAAGCACACAAATGAGAGTTAGGAAGTTTATTTTATATTGTAAAACCCTTTGGCAGGATTTACAGGAAAATAGAGCTTGCCTCCATCAAGTTCAGTGTTGAATAGTGAGGCAAGATTAGTCAGATTCGAAGTGTTCATAGGAAAGTTGTCAATCATTGTGGTTCAGAATGACAATTCTCTAAATACACAGGTTTCAAGATTCCAGCACACAGTCCAGGTTGGATGAATTCTTCCCAACAGTGAGGTGATGGCTGGCATTTGCCCTGATAAAAGTGATATAGGGTCACTGCCAGGTAAGAACCAGTTAAGGCTAATGTCACTCTTACCTCTCCAGAAGGTTGACATTTTTCCAAAGCATCTAGAGCAGGCTT
>NW_015437655.1:0-1012 GCF_001527695.2 Protobothrops mucrosquamatus | reverse complement strand
ATGAGAACTATGAATCCAAGTGCTGGAGGTGTGGACAACAAGATGCAACTTTTTTTCACATGTGGTGGACTTGTAAGGTTATTAAAGCCTTCTGGATAAAACTATGGTGGAATTTACAGCAAGTTTTTAAAAGAAGAATTTTTTTTCTGCCTCAGTTGTTTCTCCTAGGTATTACACATAATTTGGATGTAAAAGAAACAAATTTGATGTTGTATTGTTTAACTGCTGCCCGTTTATTGATAGCTCAAAACTGGAAGAGTAAAGTTTTACCTACAATGGAGGACTGGAGATTGAAGGTTTCACATCTTGCTGAAATGGCAAAGATTTCGGCTTATTTGAAGGATCATTCAAATGAACAATTTTTATCAATATGGAGAAGATGGATTGTTTATATTCAAAATAAGCATAGAATGGTGGAATATAAGTTAGGTTTTTAGATAAAATTTTTCTTTTTTTATATATATATATTTCACCTACTTATGTAGAATAATATTTTGTGGAGTTAGGGATATTAATACTAGTTTACTTTTAGTTGAATAGTATCCTGGGATTAGGTTTGTGAAGTCCGGGATGGGGGATGGGGGGTAGGGTTTTTTACACTGTGATGTATTTGTGATGTGCTTTCTTTTTGATGAAAATAATAAAAATTTATATTGAAAAACAAAAACAAAAACATCTGGGTTGGGGAAACAAGTTCAGACTCAACACAAGCAAGATGAAATTCAAGTTATGTGGTGATACTGACTTTAGCTCTTGATGAGGTTGGGTTCCTAAAGGAGAAGACTCACAATTCCTTCCTTCTTTCCTTCCTCTCTTCCTTCCTTCCTTCCTTCCTTCCTTCCTTCCTTCCTTCCTTCCTTCCTTCCTTCCTTCCTTCCTTCCTTCCTTCCTCACTCCCTCCTTCCCTCCCTCCCTCCATCAAACAACCAAACCAAACAGCAGATAAAACTAGGAAGATATGGAAATCATTTCTATTAGACTTTTTATATCACCAACAGTGATTTATGCTGAT
>NW_015437654.1:0-1012 GCF_001527695.2 Protobothrops mucrosquamatus | reverse complement strand
AAGGCTAAGCTGGTCTGGAACACTGTTGCTTCCAAAGCAGGTTTGGTTGTCACAAGCGCACAGTGTCCTAGGTGTGGTTTCAGGTGAGGTGCTGTACCATTACTGGGAATGGAGGTGGTTGATATGCTCACCTGGGTTGGGGTTTGCGGTTGATCAGGACAAACCGTCCCTCCTATGGCCCATCCGAGTTCCGTCTTAATGGCTACTGGGGTTCCTGGTGGCCCTTTGATTCTCTCATCGGAGCCAATGGACTCTGGGGCGTCTCTTCCCACCATGAGTAGGATCTTAGCTTCAGGATCTAGAGGAGGGATTAAATCAGCTATGTGTGCTAAGTGAGGTATTTTTCTTGCCGCCTCTGGTGTTGAGATTTCGCTGCGGATGTCAGGTAAGGTCTCCCATTCCAACACTGATGGTAACCGGAAGTGTAAGCTTCCATCTATTGCTTCTATGCGTAGACCGGTGATTTTCCTCCCGGCTGTGTGCATTTGAACTGTGCATGTATTTATTGCAAAATTCTTTGGTTCGCTCGGGAGGTCGAAAAGATCAAAAAAGGCGGGCTTTGCTATAGTAGCTTTGCAGTGTGGGTCTAGTATGGCGTACATTTTAACTGCCTTTTCGGGTTGCCCGTCGGGGTAGACTTTTGCAAGACAGACGGGTGAGCATGAAGGAGGGCATGGTGAGCCGTCGCATATGTCTGTGTAGTACGTCCCGTACTGCTTTGGCTGCTGTTCAGAGTCGGTTTGAGTCTCCGTCGTCGAAGTCGCTTTTTGTGTCCCGGCAGAGGGCTTCTTAGTTTCTAGATGTAAGGCTGCTGGGTGCCTAGTACTGTCACACAGGTGGCATTTCACTGTAGCTGTGCAATCTTTGGCCATGTGCTCCATGGAGTCGCAGCATTTGAAACATATCCTATTTTCTTTGAGTAGGGTCTTTCTGTCATCTAGTGATTGTTTCCTAAAGTCTCTGCAATCATTTAGAGAGTGTGAGGACTTGTGGATTGGACAAGTCAAGTCTT
>NW_015437653.1:0-1012 GCF_001527695.2 Protobothrops mucrosquamatus | reverse complement strand
ATCTGAGATACAGAAATGCCTTCTTTGAATATAATCAGATATGATACTAGACTAGAGGAACTATCCTTTCCAAATTAAACTAAGCTCAATTAGTATACTTGTACATGAATCAAATACTGAAAGAATTTAAGAATATTTTTTTCCAAAGAGGCCAACAAGATAAATCTGCCCTAGAATTTTTATCTGCTGGGGGGGGGGGGGAAGCCTCTTCCTCATCTGATGCCTTTCAGATATGTTCTATTGCATGATGGCTTCTGATTATAGGAACTGTGCTCCAACATCTACGGACAGAGCTAGATTTGGAAGACTGTTCAGGCAGCAGGGCAGCGGCTGGGTTACAGCTCATCAAGCCAGACTATTGTTTTCTATATTTACTTAAAACGTTACTAGGCTAATATAAAATTCCACAGCAGGCTGCATGCAGTAGCCGCATACATTATGTTAGCAGTCTTATATAAATTAACACCCAGCTGTTGTAATGAAAGGCAACAACTAAAAAGTCAAATTACAATGTGAAATTACAAAGTCTCACTTTGAGGTCACACAAATGAAAAGGACATAAGAAAAAAAATGTTTTAACTTAATGTTGCATTAAGCATGTAATGTATTATGTATGTAATGCAACTTTTTAGAGTGAAGATTTCCAAATAACACCTGGACAGGTGGTTTGAAAATTCAAAAGTGGGTTGTAAGCTACAGGTTTGAAGTCAGAAGTAATAATAATAATAATAATAATAATAATAATAATAATAATAATAATAATAATAATAATAATAATAATAATAATAATAATAATAGTAATAATAAAGTTGAAAGGGACCTTGGAGGTCATCTAGTTCAACCCCCTGCTCAGGCAGGAAACCCTATACCATTTCAGACAAATGGCTGTCCAGTCTCTTCTTAAAAACTTCCAGTGTTGGAGCATTCACCGCTTCTGGAGGCAGGTTGTTCCACTGGTTAATTGTTCTAACTGTCAGGAAGTTTCTCCTTAGTTCTAGGTTGCTTCTCTCCT
>NW_015437652.1:0-1012 GCF_001527695.2 Protobothrops mucrosquamatus | reverse complement strand
CCCTTCTCTCGCATTTCCTCCAAACTGTTTCTGCTTGTCTCATCCTTCTCTCGCATTTCCTCCAAGTGCTTTCTGCTTGGCTCATTCACCCATCTCTCCCATTTCCTCCAAACGCTTTCTTCTTGGCTCAGCCTTCTCTCGCATATCCTCCACGCGCTTTCTGCTTGTCTCATTCAACCATCTTTCGCATTTCCTCCAAACGCTTTCTTCTTGGCTCAGCCTTCTCTCGCATTACCTCCAAGCGCTTTCTGCTTGGCTCATTCACCCATCTCTCGCATTTCCTCCAAGCGCTTTCTGCTTGGCTCAATCACCCTTCTCTCGCATTTCCTCCGAGTTCTTTCTGCTTGGCTCATTCACCCTTCTCTCGCATTAGCTCCAAGCGCTTTCTGCTTGGCCCATTCAGCCTTCTCTCGCATTTCCTCCAAGCCTCTCACATTTCTTCCAAGTTCTTTCTGCTGGGCTCAGTTTTCTCTTGCATTTCCTCCAAGCGCTTTCTGCTTGGCTCATTCACCCTTCTCTCGCATTTTCTCAAAGCCCTTTCTGCTTGGCTCATTCACCCTTCTCTCACATTTCCTCCAAGAGCTTTCTCCTTGGCTCATTCACATGTCTCCTTTATTTTCTCCAAACTCTTTCTTCTTGGCTCAGCCTTTTCTCACATTTCCTCCAAGCGCTTTCTTCTTAGATCAGCCTTCTCTTGCATTACCTCCAAGCGCTTTCTGCTTGTCTCATTCACACTTCTCTCGCATTTCCTCCAAGCTCTTTCTGCTTGGCTCATTCACCCATCTCTCGCATTACCCCCAAGAGCATTCTGCTTGGCTCATTCACCCTTCTCTCACATTTCCTCCAAGCGCTTTCTTCTTGGTCAGCCTTCTCTAGCATTACCTCTAAGCGTTTTCTGCTTGGCTCATTCAAACTTCTCTCGCATTTCCTCCAAGAGCTTTCTTCTTGGCTCATTCACACTTCTCTCGCATTTCCTTCAAGCTCTTTCTGCTTGGCTCATTCACCCATCTCT
>NW_015437651.1:0-1012 GCF_001527695.2 Protobothrops mucrosquamatus | reverse complement strand
TATGCAGTTGTTTTGCAAACAAAGTTGGTTGCTCAAAGTGGTTATTTGAATTGATATCGTTCAGTGGACATCGCAAAGAAATTAACATTACTACAGGGAGGACTGCAGCAAAGATACCGTGATTGCTATTGGTTCATGTGTAGGCTAATCATAAGCTTAGGTAGCTTGAATAGCAGCTACATTCCCATAACAGCATAAATGTGGGTATTATTAACTCTGATTAAGCATTTTTGTGGCTTAGCCATCTAGCCTGCTAGGATACTTCATAATGCAGTATATTGTAACAACTTGCAATGTGGGCTGATTCAGTACAGATGTTAGCTGCATTACACAAATGCTAGCTGAGAATTATTGAGGTTTTTTTTTTTGCCCAACAGATAAGAAAATGAATCCCAGTGATATTGTATGCTTACATCTTCGAAGACTGAAGCAACTCCATGGCTTAACTGTGCTCTGAAAAACAAGACTACCTCATATAGGCAGTATCAGTACAGTCTAGATCAGGGATCCCCAATTCCTGGGATATAGCCCAGTACCAGGCTTGGCCCATTCAGAACAGGGCCACAGAAGCAGCTGGTGAGCATGTGCGTGCAGCTCCATTTGTATGAGCAGTGTGCATGCGTACCCTCTGCTTGCTCAAATGGAGATGCACATGCACACGTGCTTGACCACCACTCACACAGAAGCATCACCTCTCCCCCCTGCTGGTCACAAAGCCAAAAAGGTTAGGGAATGCTGGTCTAGATTGCCATAACCGTGAGGGCATGTCTTTAGAAGCATACCATTTTGAATCTTTTTTTTTTTTTTTTCAAATTTTTTTTTATTATTTTCAACATAAAAAAAAAGCAAACACAAGTACATCACAATTTGAAAACCCCCTCCCCACCCCCCACCCGGACTTCCCAAACCTAATCCCAGGATACTATTCATCTAAAAGTAACCTTATATTAATATCCCTAACTCCACAAAATATAATTCTACATAAATAGGTGAAATATAAGTATATATATAA
>NW_015437650.1:0-1012 GCF_001527695.2 Protobothrops mucrosquamatus | reverse complement strand
AGAAAAGGTGGCGGAACTCAAACCTGGCCACGCCCTCATCAAACCCTAGGACCGCCCCTTTAGAGAACAGGAATGCAAGTAAAATTTGGGAGGGGCTATTTCCGGTGTGGGAGGGGCTATTTCCGGTGCGGCCGGCCCGGAAAAAGGTGCCGGAACGCGGTTCCGCCGCGTTCCGGCTGAAAAAAAGCCCTGGGTATAGGTATAGGAAAGTGGTTTTAATCCTGGCTCAAAAAGGGTCTCTTTGTGGGTGCACAAAGCAGCATCTGGACGGGATGTTCAAACCAGCCAGTCTGATGAAACCAGCATTGTATCACCTTCCCCTTTTCTGTGTGTGTGTGAGATCTTGCACACAGGTCCCTTAGAGGCTTATGGTGCATTTTGATGAAAGACAATAATGAATACAAATATCATTCTCACTTACTTGATTAAGATAAATCAGTGAAATTAATTGATTAATTGATACAGAAAGGAGAAAAAAATATCAGATATTGAATGTGAAATTCTGGTACATTTGTACTTTCTTATCTAGCTTTGTTGAGATTATCCAAGCCATTAGTTATTATAATTCAATTCTACATCTATGGCTAGTGGTAGTACAATTTTGAATGACATTTTGGGGCAGCAGCTTAGATTTGTTGTTTTAAGGTCTTAAAGATATTCTGGAAACATCTGGCTGGCTAATTGTGCAAACATATTTTCTGGATTAATAGACTCTTTGTCTCATCTGAATTGATACACACTTCTAATGATAAATTTCCTATGTTTAACATGACTGATTTGGAAACAGTCACTTGCTAATTTATCTGTGGTGCGTAAGAGCTACATCCAAGCAGCCTAGAATACGATTTAACAAAAGTAGCTTTCTTCTAAATTTGTGCTGAAGGTACTATTGTCTTCTAGGTTGCCCTGGGGCATCCAGATGGCCACTGTGGGAGACAATACCAGTCTTGATTATTTCAGCCACAGGAGCTTTTCATTATAAAGAAATTGGGAGAAATTAATGGCTTTCCAG
>NW_015437649.1:0-1012 GCF_001527695.2 Protobothrops mucrosquamatus | reverse complement strand
TGCACCCTAGTAGGTGCCTTTAGAAAGCTAAAATGTAATAATCAATTAAAGTTTACCATGACAACCTTTTAAAAAAAATGAACAAAAGCAATGCTGTATAACATTAGAGCATGCAAATCATACAGTAATAATGGTAGAGGTATTTGAGGGATTGTCTCCGCATCCCATCAGATTTGGCGGGAGAGGCATATTTATATATTTTTTTTAAATGCCATCTGGCAAGGCAAAGCCTTTTCTGTTGTGGCACTCTGTGATGGAATATGTTGATGGTCTTGGGGAATGAGGGGAAGAGATGCTGCCTAGGAAACAATAAGAAAAGAGAGTCAGGAGCCCCCCGTGGCTAAATGGTCAGAGAAAGAAACATGGGAAGAACTCTAATGTATCAAGCAGTTAAAAGCGACAGCGGGAAGTTTGTATTTTCAGAGTTGCAAGTCCTAGTCCTCCTAGGTAAACTAGACCGGAAGCATGACTAGATGAACTCATTTTACCTCATTCTAAGATGCCATTAACATAATCTTGCAAGCTACAAAAGATCAACACTGGATGGAACCTGCGGAGAAGCTGGCACCTGGCCATGATGAAAACTGGGAAGTTTGGCAATCACTAAATAGACTGCGCACAGGTACAGCAAGGGATAGTTGAATAAATGGGGATATTTAGTGACTTCTACCTACTGCGAGTGTGGAGATTTACAGACAACTACACACATGTACGCTTGCCCCTTGTGCCCTTGCCCAATGTACTCTTATGACAGTGCAACAGAATGCTATCGATTTTGCATGCTTCTGGGCAAGCACTGCCTAAATTTGATTTTTTGATTTTGATTTGATTTTGATTTTATTAAATTTATACCCCGCCCTTCTCCCGGAGGACTCAGGGCGGCTTACAGCCAGTTTAAAACAATGATACAATACAATACAAAATTTAAAAATGATTAAAAATAAATATTCAAATTTGGCCGCTTCTACTAAAAATTTGATTAAAACCAATTTAAAATACCCCTAGGCCAGTC
>NW_015437648.1:0-1012 GCF_001527695.2 Protobothrops mucrosquamatus | reverse complement strand
CACTGCCGGCAGTTTGATCCTGACCGGCTCAAGGTTGACTCAGCCTTCCGTCCTTCCCAGGTCGGTAAAATGAGGACTCCAGATTGTTGGGGGCTCATAGGCTGACTCTGTAAACCGCTTAGAGAGGGCTGTAACAGCAGCGTGAAGCGGTATATAAGTCTAAGTGCTATTGCTATAAGTCAAGGTAAACCTTAAAAAACCCTTTTAAAAAAAGGATTTTTCTCTCCCCTCGAAGATTGCTGATCTCCAGCGATGCCTGGCGCAGAAAGATGCCGCTCTCATCAGGCTGGGGAAGAGGCTTCACTTCTCCGAGCAAGCGTCTTACGACGGCGTCTTCCTTTGGAAAATTACAGATGTTCATCAGAAGTGCTACGAAGCCATCTGCGGGAAGGTCGATGGCTTCCAGTCACCCGGTGAGGCTCTCATATCCAAACCGGCCTTTTGAAACCTTCTGAGTGGTAAACCACTTGGCGTAACACATCCCGTGCGTTTCGAGGGTGCCAGATTGGAGATGGTTGGTTCAGAAATGGTTCGGTATTAGGACCATTCATGATGGAAAAGGGAAGGAAACTTTGGGCCTCCCGCAGCATCCCTCTGCTGTTCCTTAAAGATGCTCGTCTTTTTTGAGCCTTTGTTTGAGGTAGAAAAAATGCTCCTCCTTCCTTCCTTCCTTCCTTCCTTCCTTCCTTCCTTCCTTCCTTCCTTCCTTCCTTCCTTCCTTCCTTCCTTCTTTCCTTCCTTCCTTCCTTTCTTCCTTCCAACCTTCCCCTCCAATTCCCTCCCTCCTTTCTCTCTTTCCTTTCTTCCTTCTTTCCTTCCTCCCTCCCTCACTTCCTTCTCTTTTTCCTTCCTTCCTTCCTTCCTTCCTTTCTTCCTTCCAACCTTCCCCTCCAATTCCCTCCCTCCTTTCTCTTTCCTTTCTTCCTTCTTTCCTTCCTTCCTCCCTCCCTTCCTTCCTTTTCTTTTTCCTTCCTTCCTTCCTTCCTTCCTTCCTTCCTTCCTTCCTTCCTTC
>NW_015437647.1:0-1012 GCF_001527695.2 Protobothrops mucrosquamatus | reverse complement strand
ATCAATTTTTATAATTCCCCTAATCCCCTACCCCCCCTGAGCTTCCCGGAACCCAATACAGGACTAACACTCACCCCATTCCATATCTAAATTACAATTTAACTAAACAAAGATAATACAATCAGTATATACATACTTTAACTCTAATAATACAATAAGTAACAACAATACAACTGATCAAAAACTATATGAATCAACACCTAAATATAAATTTTTTCCTTACATTTTACTCTTAAATTTTTCCTACACTTTCTTCACTCTCAAATCAATACTTTCAGCAAAGATCTTAAGTCAATACTATTCATAGCTGGAAAAATAATTTACTTTATCAAATATTTTAAAGCTTTCAAAATACTATAAGTTCTTTACAAACATATAATCAAATATTAAAGTAATTTCTTCCTTTTCCATAATAAAATCTCACTTCCAGTATCATCAATTTAACCATCCTTTGGCTTATGAAGCTTGTTCAGCATTCCCTGCAAGTCTAACGTTGCAGATCTCTTTGGCCTCGCCCCTCCCACTGATTCTGAAGTCGGTGAATATATTACAGTTTCCTTTTGTTGTTGTTCTCTTTCTTTACGCCTATAAGCAGCATAAGTCATCCTTTGCTCCTTTGCATTCTCTCCCACCTTTTGTTGAGTCTGAGGATCTCCTGTAGATAATGACATAGCCCCAGGCAGTTCCACCACAAGTTGCTCCATCAAATCTTCCTGTGCTTTAGATGTTGATGATGATGACAAATCAGCTTTCAGGACCGACAAATAAAAATCTCTGGCTTTCTGTACAGAGTTTAATCTATATCTGGTCCCATCAAAATTTACCACAATGCCCATAGGAATCTCCCATCTAAAAGGCATCTGCCGCTTCTTTAACTCCTGAACCAAAAAAGTAAAATCTTTTCTTCTTCTTAAAATCTTAGAAGGTATTTCTTTTAAAAGTATAATGTCTTGTGCAGCAATTTGAAATCTCTGCTGATAAAAGAGCTGTATAATTTCATTACGACGTACTC
>NW_015437646.1:0-1012 GCF_001527695.2 Protobothrops mucrosquamatus | reverse complement strand
GTATCGTGCCAGCTACACAACGTTTGTCATTCCTCTTCTTGGGCACAATTCGCGAGAAACACGCCGAGAGAGGTTGGTTCTTGGTTTTTAAACGCCTGGCTTAGTTTCTCAACCTTGACAATTTTAAGGCATGTGGACTTCAACTCCCAGAATTCCACAGCCAGCAATGCTGGCTGTGGAATTCTGGGAGTTGAAGTCCGCATGCCTTAAAATTGTCAAGGTTGATAGAGAATACTTGAAAGCCCCTTTTCACAATTTGCGGGGAAGAGACAGCGGTCCTGCCTTTTCAAATGAAGTGCTACGTTATCAAGTGCAGAGGCTTAGGAACAACTGTTGCGTCTAAGTAATGCAGCTACTTCATAATTCCCTGGAGATGATTTTATAGAGGAAGAATACTATATAACCTGAAATCCAATAATCTCAACACGGAGATTATTAATATCACTTGCCTTTGTATATCGGTTATATTATGATAGAATACATTATTGCATTTATTTAGGACAGTAACATCCAGGAAAGCATATTCATCACTACCAGACTGAATTCATCCACTCCTGCCAATATGAGTACAGGTAGTTCTTGGGACCAAAATTTCCATTGTTGAGCCAAGTGGCCTTTATGTGAGGCACACCCAATTTTAGGACATTTCTTGCCCTGCTTTTAAATAAATCACCACAGTTGTTAAGTGAATCACCGTAGTTGTTAAGTGAATCATGCAGTTGTTAAATAATTCTAGCTCTCCCTCCCCCAGCTGCCCTTGAAGATCACAAATGTTGATCACATGGCTGCAAATATAAATACATGCTGGTTGCCAACGTCCAAATTTTGATCATTTGATGGGGATGCTGCAACGGTCATAAGTCACTATTTCAATATTGTAACTTTGAATGCTCACTAAGAGTGGTTGTGTGTCCAGGATTACCAGTAAAAGAAAAAACTTAGAAACATTTTCTTCCTGGCAGTTCCAGTCAACCTGATATTATTCCAAATTTGGTAAGACCTAGTTGTGTAA
>NW_015437645.1:0-1012 GCF_001527695.2 Protobothrops mucrosquamatus | reverse complement strand
AGCAGGACTGGCCTAAGGGTTATCTTAATTTGGTTTTAAAATAATTTTAACAAGAAAAGGCCAAAAAATTAATATTCTATTTTAATTACATTTTAAATTTAGTATTTTTGTATTATGTACTTGTTTTAAATGGCTGTAAGCCGCCCTGAGTCCGTTTGGAGAAGGGCGGGGTAGAAATTTAAATAAACTAAACTAAACTTATTTGTGGCACTATTAAAGTAATATTTATTAAATTATTTCCATTTAATAAATGTTTTAAAGGGCCAACAATCAAACTTTCATGAGGGGGAATGGACTGAAGTTCAGAAACCTCTACGTTGGTGTGTTTCAGTGTCATGTGCAGACTTAGAAAACATGCCAGCTCAGTACCCCAGCCAAGCATGGCAACGTGCCTTCAGGATTAAAAGGGAAAACACGTATCCATCTAAGAGCCTCCAAGTCCCTTTAGAATACAGAATAAGAGTTGAAAGGGGCCTTGGAGATCTTCTAGTCCAACCCCACATTATTCCAGACAAGTGACCTTTCAGTCTCTTCTTGAAAACCTCCAGCAATGGAGCACCCACAGCTTTCTGAAGGTAGTAAGCCATTCTACTGATTAACAGAATTACAGAGTGACAGGGTTGAAAGGGGCCTTGGAGGTCATCTAGTCCAACCCCCTGCACAAGCAGGAGACCCTCTGTGATTCCGGACAAATGGCCGTCCAGTCTCTTCTTGAAAAACCTCCAGTGTGATGGAGCACCCACAAGCTCTGGAGGCCAAGCTGTTTAAGGTACACCATCAAAAAGAAGAAGAAGGAGGAGGAGGAAGAGGAGGAGGAAGAAGAAGGAGAAGGAGAAGGAGAAGGAGAAGGAGAAGGAGAAGGAGAAGAAGAAGAAGAAGAAGAAGAAGAAGAAGAAGAAGAAGAAGAAGAAGAAGAAGAAGAAGAAGAAGAAGAAGAAGAAGAAGAAGAAGAAGAAGAAGAAGAAGAAGAAGAAGAAGAAGAAGAAGAAGAAGAAGAAGAAGAAGAAGAAGA
>NW_015437644.1:0-1012 GCF_001527695.2 Protobothrops mucrosquamatus | reverse complement strand
GCCAGCGTTGCTGGCTGAGGAATTCTGGGAGCCGAAGTCCAACTACTCTTAAAGGGGCCGTGTTTGTGGACCCCACCCCACCCCAAAACCGGCACCGAGTTCAAAAATGTCAACGAGGGAAACCAGGAAGCGAAACCGGAAGCGGCTCAGAAACATTCAGACCAGGGTGGAGGGTGACACCGAGAGAGTGGTGGGTAGCTGGGAAAGCTCCATACAAATTGGTGTGCGTTTATCTCCAAGCAAAGACCTCTGGGGTTCTCCGTGGGGGCCAAAACCTGCGGAGACAAAAGAGAGCATGTGCGTTGGAGGCGGCCCTGCGGAGGAGGCCAGGGAGAGGGTGGCGTGTTCACCCGGGCGCGGTGCCCCCGGGGTTGCCACGACAGACAGGCCAGTGGCGGGCAGAGGCCCGGCCTCCCCATCTCCTGGGTGGGAGTCTGGGAGTCTGACGAAATGGGTCTCTCGGGGGCCGTGCATGCCGTGATTTAACGTTCTCTGTGCTGGGTGGTTTTCTGGCCGACGTCTCATGACCCAGCTAGGTAATGTTGTCAGTGCTAGGAGGGGGAGGAAGAGGACTGTGGGGTCCTTGATACTCTCTGAGTAGGGTTATTTTCTTGCAGACGTCTCATGACCCAGACAGGTAATGTTGTCAGTGGAAGGAGGAGGAGGAGGAGGAGGAGGAGGAGGAGGAGGAAGAGGAGGAGGAGGAAGAGGAGGAGGAGGACGTCTGTGGGGTCCTTGATGCTCTCTGAGCTGGGTGGTTTTCTTGCAGCCGTTTCATCACCCTGTTATCAGTGCTAGAAAGGGGTTTGTGGAGAGGAGGAGGAGGAGGAGGAGGAGGAGGAGGAGGAGGAGGAGGAGGAGAACTGTGGGGTCCTTGATGCTCTCTGAACTGGGTTGTTTTCTTGTAGACATTTCATCACCCAGCTAGGGAACGTTATCAGTGCTAGAAGGCAATTAAAAGTCTAATCAAGGGAACGCCACAAACTCTCCCACTAACAGGGCAAGCCACTAG
>NW_015437643.1:0-1012 GCF_001527695.2 Protobothrops mucrosquamatus | reverse complement strand
AATTAAATACTTTTATCATTTATAATAAAATAATTATATGACCATTCTATGAAAAATTATTAGTCCCTTTTGGATTGTCTGAATTTTTTGTATCTTTGCCATTGAATGTTATAAGAGTTTCATCTGAGTCTCACTGATCTATAAAGAAAGTCTAGATTGTTAAACCAAAGTGTGATGTAGCAATGTGAAATGTGATCATCCCCTTAGATTCAGTAAATGACTGAATCTTTTGTAGTTGGAGTAACTGCAACCAAATTCCTACCTGTATTTAGTAATTAGCCTCACACACTGCTGTGTAGAAATTCTGGCCCATCCATCCATGGCAAACTGCTTTAACTCAGTAACATATGAATATTTCCTAGAACAAACTGGTCATTTCAGATCCTATCACTGTTTCCCTGACATTCTCTGGACTTTGACATGGTCATTAAAAAACAGTTAAATCGTTATTTTTGGAGAATTCACTAATACACAGCAGTATTCCTTTTTCCTTCATGATAGCAACTTGTCCAAGTCCTGAGGCAGCTGAGGAATCCTCAAACCATTACTTTACTGCATTCATGCTTATGAACTGGTATGAAGTTCTTACTGTGGAGCACAGTATTTAGTTTTTGCCAAATGCAGTAATACTGATGTAGCTTTAAAAAAAATCACTTTTGACTCAGCTATGCATATAACATTCCCCCAAAAGTCTGCATTATCATTTTTGGCAAACTTGAGATGAGCATCATTGTTATGAGCAACACTTTCTTTCTTGTTATGCTCCTCTGATATGGAATCATAAACTTTAACTTTAGACAAGATGAGAAAGGCCTGCAGATTATTTAGATGTTGAGAGGGAAGGGTAGAGGTGTCATGATATGTAGGAAAGATCTTGGGAGAGGGACAAAAAGATGCTGCCTAGGAAACAGATAAGAGATACCATGGTCAGCAGCTGAACAGTAGGTGAGGTAAGAAGCTCAGAAAGGACCATTCCTAGTTTCTTGAACTGTAAAGGAGATGGCAGCTTGTC
>NW_015437642.1:0-1012 GCF_001527695.2 Protobothrops mucrosquamatus | reverse complement strand
ACTGGCATGATAGCAATAAGTTTTGCTGTTGCAACTACTCAGTGGAGAAGATATGTTCTGGACTATCAAGTCTTAATAGGTTGTTGTTTTTTCACTTGTTCTTTCTTCCAAATCTTTTCTTGGAGTCTGGGGTCCTTGAAACAACACAGCAGGATAGAATTTGTTTAACATTTTGCATGACTGGATGTGTTTGGAGATTAAACTGAATATCTCAGGGGTTTACTTAAATAGGTCAATCAACCCTGACAAACATTCATCCTTTTTGTTGATCTTTATATGTTGGAAATAGGATCAACAAATATCTTAGCCATTCCTAAGTACTGTAGTTGTTCCATCAATTCTTTCAGTGATGGGATCGTCGGTTCGTTTGGGGTTAATTCTGGCATGGGGTTGAAACTTTGACCGGTGGCTGTTTGAAAAGGAGTGTAACCTGTGCTGGAGTGGACTGCATTATTGTAGGCAACTTCTGCGAAAGGGAGTAGGTCCGTCCAATCGGACTGATGGAAATTAAGAAAACATCTTAAATATTGCTCCAGTACTGAGTTTATTTTTTCAGACTGCCCATTTCCTTGTGGATGATGGCTAGATGTCAGTCCCTGAGTGGTCCCTAAGAGGGATAAAAATTCCTTCCAAAATGCAGACGTAAATTGCACTCCCCTATCAGAGATGATGCGTTGGGGTGCCCCATGCAATCTGTAAATGTGGTGGATGAAAAGTTTTGCTAAGGCTTTTGTGGTGGGAATCTTATGGCAAGGGATAAAGTGCACCTGTTTGGAAAACATGTCCGTGACCGTCCAGACAACAGTATTCCCATTGCTTTCTGGTAATTCCACTATAAAATCCATGGCTATTTCCCTCCAGAGGGGCTGAGGGATATGCCACTGTTTGTAATAGTCTGGGCGATTTCCCTTGCAACCTCTTTGCAGTTGCACACTTTGGGCAGCTGGCCACATAGCTTTCTATGTCCTTTTTTATGGGTGGCCACCAAAATTGCCGTTTAATTAAGTGTAAT
>NW_015437641.1:0-1012 GCF_001527695.2 Protobothrops mucrosquamatus | reverse complement strand
AGAACTATCAGGAGTTTTAGGATCTTTTTCTCTTTCCAAGCGTGCATGTAAACAAATACACATTGCTGACTTACTCGATATGGAGTCATGAAGACACTGCCTTTCTTGGTCCCTTTAAATGCCTCTGGCATATGTTCCATATCATGGAATGTCATTTCAATGTGCTCGTAATTCATCAAGATGCTATATTCAAAGAAAACAGACAACAGATACTAAGATTTACTTCCTATAAATTCTTTTACATCTAAGACAGATAATATAAGCTTTAACACCACTGGCACAATAGTTCAACAAATGCAACCTGTAAATTAATAAATACAAACAGGCACACAATGATTATCAGTGAGGTTGTCAGCAACCCGTTTTGTTGAAAAACATGAACATGAAAACCATCACCAAAAAAATGAGCCAACTTTACTCAGCATGAGTGTTGCCAAAGGCAGTATTCTTAACACAGCTAAAGCTACTATATATGAAATGGCATAATTCAGTAAAATGACTACTTTATTTATTCCACCCAGTTTTAATACTGTAGCAGCAATATCGAACTATTCCATCTGCCACTTGGATAGGACTGTTATTTCAATGCATGTATTTTGTGCATCCCGAACTGAGACAAGTTGTCAGTTCTCCTAGTCTTCTACTTTTCCACAGGATTGACAGAAAAAGTTCCTATCAGCCTTTCTCAGTATATGTTCCTAAGCTCTGCGGAAATAAAACTGGTACTCTCTTCGTGTACCATCACTCTATAATCTTTGCTTAATGGTGTTAAAATCAGACCTCAGCCAGTCAGGGCTGTGGAGTCGGAGTCGAAGGAAATTTTGGGTACCTGGAGTCGGAGTCGGCAAACAATGCACCGACTCCGACTCCTACTAAATTTAGATTGGAATTTTACAGATTTTGTTTTTGGTTCATATAGATAAGCTTTGTTTTTGTTCTAAAACAACCAAATAATGTGGTTTGTATTTTTGAACTGGTAAAGTTCCTGTTCCTGATGTTTATGCCTGCTGCT
>NW_015437640.1:0-1012 GCF_001527695.2 Protobothrops mucrosquamatus | reverse complement strand
CAGGACAAGAAGCAATGGGTGGAAACTAACCAAAGAGAGAAGCAACCTAGAACTAAGGAGAAACTTCCTGACAGTTAGAACAATTAACCAGTGGAACAACCAGCTAGCAGAAGCTGTGAATGCTCCAACACTGGAAGTTTTTAAGAAGAGACTGGACAGCCATTTGTCTGAAATGGTATAGGGTTTCCTGCCTGAGCAGAGGGTTGGACTAGATAACCTCCAAGGTCCCTTCCAACATCATCATCATCATCATCATCATCATCATCATCATTATTATTATTATTATTATTATTACTCTAGACCAGTGTTTTTCAAATCTTGGCAACTTTTCAGATTTGTAGATTGCAACTCCATGAATTCCCCATGCTGGCTGAGGAATTCTGGGAGTTGAAGTCCACACATTTTAAAGTTGCCAAGGTTGAGAAACATTGCTCTAGATCATACTGAGCCCAGAAAGAATTGAGGTCCGCTAGGAATATCTGTGGCAAAGGTACCAGGTCATCCTTAATCCTTTTCAAACTCAGAAAGTCAGAAATGGGTCCATTTACATCAGGGATGGGGATTGTGGCTTTCCAAGGAGAAGAAGCTGATCTGGGAAACAGGGAAATGCCCAAGACAATTCCTTCTTTGTCCCTCTCAATTTGTTTCTTGACAGCCTGCATTTTCCTGTTGTAAAACAACAACTGAGTAAGAGCTAGGTCCAGGATCAGGCAACTGAGTAACTCAGCAATACACGGAAGAAAGTACAAATAGTCCCTGACTTACAACAGTTCATTTTGTGACCATTCTTGGTCACAACGGTACTGGGGCGAAAAAAGTGACTAATGGCTGTTTTTCACACTTACGACAACTGTGGCAAGAAAGGCTCATAAAACGAGGCAAAACTCATTGAACCAGTGTCTCATTTAGCAACCGAAATGTTGTGGCTCAATTGTGATCATTAAGTCGAGGACTACCTGTAGCGTAGACAGATCTCCGGCTAAATACCGCGTGGGTTGCAGAGAGTCTACCA
>NW_015437639.1:0-1012 GCF_001527695.2 Protobothrops mucrosquamatus | reverse complement strand
CAGATGGTTTGACAGCAATTTATTATAAGTCATTGTCAGCTGTAATGCTACAACCTTTAAAAACTTTATTTAATAGAATTATGCTGGGAGAACAAATACCACAGTCTTGGACAAGAGCTTTTATATCTTTGATACCGAAGGATGATAAAGAAATTTTGGAACTTAAAGACTACAGACCTATCTCTTTGTTGAATGTGGACTACAAAATTTTTGCAAAAATTTTGGCTAACAGACTGATGCAGATATTGCAACATTATATACATGATGACCAAACTGGTTTTATATCTGGAAGGTACATGAAGAACAATATTAGGCAAATTGTAAATCTACTGGAATATTTGGATAAGAATAATCAAATATCTTCGGCTTTTATCTTTCTTGATGCGGAGAAGGCCTTTGATAAATTGGAATGGCAGTTTTTAAATAAAATGTTGGACTATATGAACTTTGGAGATCAATTTAAAACAGCTATAAAGGCAATATATCAAAAACAGAGTGCTCAAATAATTATTAATGGAGACCTGACAGAGCCTATAGATATACAAAAAGGTACCAGACAAGGTTGTCCACTTTCTCCTTTATTATTTATATTGTCACTGGAAATTTTATTGTCCAGAATTAGAGAATCTTCAATGATTAAAGGCTTAAGGATTTCTGCTAAAGAATACAAACTTAAAGCTTTTGCGGATGACTTAGTTTTTACATTGTCTCAAACAATTGAGTCACTGGAATCTTTGTTGCAAGAGCTGTATCAATATGGCAAGGTGGCTGGATTTAGAATTAATGTTAACAAGACTAAAATTCTTACAAAGAATATGATGGCCAAAGATAAAAATCAACTTACGCAAATATCAGGATTTGAAGTGGTTAATAAAGTTAAGTACTTGGGAATTTTTTTGTCCTCCTCTAACATGAAACTTTATCAGAATAACTATGAAAGACTGTGGAAATCAGTACAAAAGGACTTATTAATGTGGAAAAAACTTCAGTTTTCTTTGCTGGGTCGTATTGC
>NW_015437638.1:0-1012 GCF_001527695.2 Protobothrops mucrosquamatus | reverse complement strand
AAGAAAAATAAAGGCCGAAGGTATTTGATTGTTCTTGTCCAAATATTCCAATAAATTTACAATTTGCCTAATATTATTCTTCATGTACCTCCCAGATATGAAACCAGTTTGATCATCATGTATATAATGTTGCAGTATCTGCATCAATCTATTAGCCAAGATTTTTGCAAAAATTTTATAATCCACATTCAACAAGGAGATAGGTCTATAGTCTTTAAGTTCCAAAATTTCTTTATCATCTTTCGGTATCAAAGATATAAAGGCTCTTGTCCATGATTGAGGTATTTGTTCTCCCAACATAATTCTATTGAATAAAGTTTTTAAAGGTTGTAACAATATAGCTGATAAGGACTTATAATAAATTGCTGTTAATCCATCAGTCCCAGGAGCTTTGCCAACTTTCAATTGTTTGATTGCATTTAAGATTTCATCTGTTGTGATCTCACCATCCATAATTTTCTGCTGTTCCAGTGTAAGTTTATATATAGATGAAGATTGTAAATATTTATCAATATCCTTACTATTTATAATTTCTGATGAGTACAAATGTGAATAAAATTCAGTAAATGCCTTTTTAATCATGTCCTGTTGATAAATTTCACGCTCTTTGACCATAACTTTAGATATAAGTCTAGCTTTTTGTCTTTTGCGTATTTGGTAGGCCAACCACCTTCCAGGTTTGTTTGCATTAGCAAATGTATTATGTTTAATATACTTCAAATTGGTGGCCACCTGGTCTGCAATTAACAAATTAAATTGATCTTTAAGCATTTTAATAGAGTTTTTTAGGTTAATATCTGTTGGTCGTTGTAGTAGCAATTTCTCCTTCATCCCAATTTCCTTTTCCAAATTAAATCTAGTCTGAGTTTGCTTGCGTTTATAGGCATTATTCATAGCAATTAATATTCCTCTTAAATAAGCCTTTCCAGCATCCCAAACAATATTTGTAGAAGTTTCCTTATGCATATTGAGTTGAAAGAACTCTTCCATAGCTATCTTCAAAGCCTTAACC
>NW_015437637.1:0-1012 GCF_001527695.2 Protobothrops mucrosquamatus | reverse complement strand
TCAAGCTAAACATGTTTTAGGACAGATTGATAAAGAATTAAATTTTTGTCTTCTTCTACAACTTAAAAACATTGTGGCAGTGCCCTAGAAGGAATAAAAATTTGCTTCCTTATGATCTGTTTTAAAATATATGAAGCCTGATACTATGTAGATATAAAGTGAAATCCCTGATTATTACAGTCATGTCCCTCAAATCCATGTGGACTCTTAGTGACCATATAGATAGGTTTTCTCTAGGTCTAGGCTGATCGTCCTCAAATTGGTCCTTCAGATCTTCTTATACTGTATCTACACCCTTTTGTAGAATCTCAGAGCAAGAAAACTAACACATCAGATAACTAGTTCTTGCCTTACTTTGCAGCTTTAGCCTTGGGAAGAAAACAACAATTAGGAAAATTGTGATGCATTATGAACTCTCATCCCATCATTCTGCTTAAGGCAGAAAAGCCAATTAAATGTTCTAACATTATACTTGCTCTGCTTGTACTAAAACAAGACAATGGCTGAGATACCACTAGGTTTATTCAGGATATATATCAAGAAAGTTTATTTGTGTATATTCACATTTTCATAAATGTGGACATCTGGTTTACACTTATTCTCCACCCCTACTTACTTAAATCCCCATAAGAAATTGCTATGGAAGGCTGAGAGGAAATCAGTGAGATCAAATAAGATGCAGCACTGAAGGTTCCAAAATGTTCAAATGGAAGTACTTTTCGGTAAAATGAAGCTTTGGATATAATCCAAGTTTTATTTATTCACAAACATTTCTTAAGTCAATTATTCCATCAGCTCCAAATTCTGATCACTGAATGTTCTCTCTCTCTCTATTTTTTCCAGTACCACAGCACTTTCAGGGAATCTGATAGATATTCCTGACCTTTTCTATCCCATTTACCGTTTATCTTTTCCTTCCATTTCCTTCAACCCTGATATAAGCAAACATTTTCCCTAATTTACTATTTATTTGTATCATACAAAGTATGTGAGTTTCTGCTAGCTAATCACT
>NW_015437636.1:0-1012 GCF_001527695.2 Protobothrops mucrosquamatus | reverse complement strand
CAATGGTGAACAATGGTTCTCAGTCGAGGATAACCTGCGGCAGGTAAAACGAACCTGGCACCCTTTGGTAGGCTGGCTCACTACCCCAATGGTCACCCAGAGGGACCCCCAAGCCCAGCCCCAAGTCCAAGCCCAGTCCAACGGCAGCCAATGTGATGCTGAAAGATTGTTTTGAGAATCTCTGAGGTGCTGGGAGATAGCAGTTCACCCTGAGGAAATGACGGCCTTGAAGTCTGGCAAAAACCGACTGGGAGAGAGTCCGCTCTGTCTCCACCAATATCTCCCTGCCTAAATTACCAAGCAGTTACAGCAAAGCAAAAAGCAAGCAAAAATGTCAGCAAGCCTCCCCCCCCCACTTCCCAAGAATGGCAGGACACAATGGTGGACCTGAGAGGGTTTGTGCATTCAGTAATATTGATGGTCCCATCTAGATGTAAAAGAGCCTTGACGTTAATTCTGTGTCATTCTGAAGAAAGGCATAGATCTTAAGCATTGTGGCCTCTTTCCTTAATCTGTGATCCTACTTGAGATGGAAACAGCCAATCCAGAGCTGGAGTAACCTTCAGAAAGATTGGGGTACAATATTTTATTATTGTAATGGGGGTAGTACAGTAACCTCCCACTGCAAAGATTAACCTTTTCCTTGCCTACCTGAGAAGCTCATATCAATTATCACAGTTTACAATGTGATATGGCACATTGATATAATGTGCTTATTATTTAACGCCTCCAAAAGGTTGTGGGAGGGGAATGCATTTTTTGTTCCACCAAATTAGTCCCCCAAGTGATCAAGTTCTGTTGTTTCCATCATACAGCTTATGCAAGTGACTTTGGGCCAGGGGTAGGCAACCTTGGCTCTTTTATGACTCGTGGACTTCAGCATAGCTGACTCAGGAATTCTGGGAGTTGAAGTCCACGAGTCATAAAAGAGCCAAGGTTGCCTACCCCTGCTTTAGGCAAACCAAGCTATTCTTGGCCAGGAAGCCACAGATGGGGACTCTGGAGCTATTTC
>NW_015437635.1:0-1012 GCF_001527695.2 Protobothrops mucrosquamatus | reverse complement strand
AAGCTAGATCCAACGGTACAGCCCATCAGGGTTAAACCTAGGAGAGTACCATTTGCTCTTAAGAGTAAGATTGACGCTGAACTGGACAAGTTGCTCCAGCAAGGCATTCTAGAGCCTGTAGATTCCAGCCCGTGGGAAACCCCCATTGTAACGCCTTTAAAGGCAAGCGGGGACATCCGGATTTGTGCTGACTACAAGTACACACTTAACAAGGCCCTACAGCAACATGCTTATCCTGTGCCTGTAGTGAGCCACATTCTGGCTTCTCTCAAGGAGGGAAATTTTTTTGCTAAGCTTGATCTGGCTCAAGCATATCAACAGCTGCCTGTTGATGATGCAACAGCTGAGGCCCAAACTATTGTCACCCATCGTGGGGCTTTCAAGGTGAAGAGGTTACAGTTTGGGGTGAATGTCGCTCCTGGCATTTTTCAGAGTGTAATGGAAAACACCCTGAGGGGTATTCCTGGCGTGTGTCCTTATTTTGATGACGTTCTCATCGCATGTGACTCTCCACAAAAGCTGGCTGAGAGGTTAAGGGCTGTTTTGCTTCGTTTCCGAAGAGCAGGTCTTAAATTAAAACAGGACAAATGTAAGATTGGTGTGCACTCCACTGATTTCCTGGGATTCAGGATAGATGCTCAGGGTATCCACCCGTCTGATGCTAAGCTCAAGGCTATTCAGAAGGCTTCAAGCCCCAAGTCTAAGGGCGAATTGCAAGCCTTTTGGGGTTTACTGAACTTTTATCATGCTTTTCTACCTCATAAAGCTGCTATTGCTGAACCTTTGCACAGACTTCTTGACAAAAATGCTTGCTGGCGCTGGACCAAAGTCCATGAGGCCAGTTTCAATGAGGTTAAAGCCTTGCTTACATCCAATGCGGTGTTGGCTCATTTCAATGAGCAGTTGCCAGTGTGTCTGGCTTGTGATGCCTCCCCCTACGGTGTGGGTGCTGTACTTAGCCATTTGAAGGCTGATGGGACTCAGGTCCCTGTGGCTTATTATTCTAGGACTT
>NW_015437634.1:0-1012 GCF_001527695.2 Protobothrops mucrosquamatus | reverse complement strand
AGTTACAATAGCACTGAAAAAAGTGACTTACAACAGGTCCTCACACTTATGACCATCGCAGCATTTCCATGTTCCCATGATCAAAATTTTGGTGCTCGGCAGCCAGCGTGTATTTCTGTCTGTTATAGCATCCCAAGGTCATGAGATCTTCATTTGTGACCTTCCCAGCCAGCTTCCCATAAGACCAATGGGGGAAAGCTAGATTCATTTAATGACCACATGATTCATTTAATAACTGCAGTGATTCTCTTAATAACTGTGGCAAACAAGATCATACATACAGTACATATATAGATACATGATCATGTTGTACATATGCAACCACCTAATCTTCTCTTGACCTAACTGCATGTTGTACAAATGAAATTAGTTTATGTCTTGACATATGGATCAGAAAGGATCATTGTCCTCTTTTTCCAGATTCTCAGGGGCACAGATGTAGCCACAGGTGGCCTGATGTCACTAAACAGGAAAGAGAGAAAACTTTTCTCTTGGCTTTTGGTAGAACCTTTCAAAGGTTTGGGCGATATGAAGTACAATCAATGTTTTCAACCTTTCAGAATATTAACATCAAATATACACAAAATAAAATCCATACATCTGATTTCTTGGCCACTATGTCCATTACATTTTGATGGAGAGGCTTGAGGGCATGGCAAGCTCTAATATAATGGATGAGTCTATATAGCACATGAAATTAGGCTAAAGTGAAGTTGCAGTTTAGCAAGTTGGAAAAAAAATCCAGCCACTGTGGCTTGTTCCACAAATCACTGGCTTAAAAACAAGTTACTAATTTGGTTTTTGAATTTTGTGTAACTGGAGGTTTTTTTAATTGATTATTCCAGTCCTCCTTGAAAGGGCTTTTACCCATAAAGACAGCCTCAGAAGCAGTTTGAATTAAAATGAATCAATGAATAAACATTAAATGAATAAAACAAACAATCCTTCAACCATTAGCTCCAAACAATTCAAGCAACAAAACATAATCCAACAATAAAACACATTCCAACCC
>NW_015437633.1:0-1012 GCF_001527695.2 Protobothrops mucrosquamatus | reverse complement strand
GTATTTACCCAGTGAGCCGTCGAACACGTCCGGGAACTCCTCCAACAGCTGCTCGAACTCCTCCTTGTGGATTCTGTGTAGGCCGGTGAATCCCAGGCCCAGGGGTTTGAGCCACTCGACGCCGAGCAAGGTGGGTCGATGGCCCTCCACAACGGTTAGCGGCAGGCGAGCTTTGTGTCCCCGGAACGAGACGTCCACCTGTGCTCGACCTAGCATGCGAAGATTGTGGCCGTTAAAGTCTACGAGCCGTCCCGTTGGTTTCTCCAGGGCGGTGTGGGACAGCTCCGGCAGCAGTCTTTTGAGCTTGTCCAACGACATGATGGAACAGATGGATCCCGTATCCACCTCCATCTTACATGGTTGCCTCCCGATCATGACCGTTGCGAAAAACTTTTCCGCGCCAGTCGAGTTGGTGTGGCTGACAACCATGTGATGCATTTTACGCTCGTCCTGGTCATCGTCGTAGCCCCTTCTCTGGTCGCGCCTCTCTTCGGGTCGGGCTGACCACTTCCATTTGTTCTCACGTGGTTTATGGGGCGGTGAGCGGCGTGGCGGTGAGCGGCGCAGTGGGGATCATCGTGGTGGAGATGTGTGCCTCCGTGGGGGAGAACGCTGTTTCCTGGAATTTGGGCGCGAGGCTCGGCATGCTTTTGCGATGTGTCCTCACCTCAGGCAGCGGCTGCACGTGGTGTCTAGGAACCGACAGTTTGCTCGTGTGTGGTTCCCCAAACACCCTGGACACTCGAGGTCGTCCCGCTCGTCTCGCCATGCTCGCTGCTTCCGGCTGGTAAAGGTGCGATGGACGGTCTCTTCCTCTCCGGCCTCGTCCGATTCGGTGGCCTCCGGATCGGGGGTTGGCTCGCGATGGGTGCGATGGATGTCACCCCGTCTCATCTCGGTGGCCGTGGATTCGGACTCTTCTGCGGCGAGGGCCTCGTCTAGGGTTTCGCTGAGGGTGAGACTTCGACGCACGATGAGTCGCTTCTTCACGTGCTCGTCCCTCATCCCCATG
>NW_015437632.1:0-1012 GCF_001527695.2 Protobothrops mucrosquamatus | reverse complement strand
AGGAAATATTAAAAGGGCAGAAATATATATTTCCTCAAAAGTATTTTAAAAGCAGAAACCAACTTTGGCTCCAAATCTCTCTGCCCCAAGCAAGACCTAGCCCCATACAAATGCAGATGTAAAACCATCAGAAAGTTGAAGCCAGAGCAATCAAGAAGACAAAGAGAAAATCTGCATGCCCCACCCAAACTCTAGGAGTTATTAGCCCCATCAACTGGGAAGCAGGATATGATAATAGGATTAAACCACAGATATCAAGGCCTAGAAAAACACTCAGAAATAGCCTCAAAGTTCATGCCACAGGAACAGGAAACTATTCCAAACAGGGCTAGAGGGGGTATAAAAACCTTCTACCCATGTGCTCAGTCTCTCTTTCTTCTCCTCTGCTCCTTCTTGCAAGGACCATCTTTCTTCTGCAATAAACTGTAACCTTCTTCCCAAAGCAGTCGCCATGTTTGCTTATTTATTCCCTGCTTGGATGAACCAGGATGAAGACTTACTTCTATCACTAGCCTTCTCGTTATCTACACATCCAGAAACTTGATGCTGCTATAAGAAGTAGCGACTGTGGTGGAATTTATTTTATTTTGAAATTCATTTGTATTCCCTGAGAAAATTCCCTGAGAAAAAAGGGGCAGCTATAATATCATTGGGACCGTGTTGCACCATCCTCCCTCCCAAATGAGCATGCAATGTGTTCAGGAGTGATCTAACATACAAAAAAGAAAGAGAAAATTCCCCCTTGCAAACCAAAAGCAAAGCTCTTTGTTGTTCTTGTCTCCTATTCCTCCCAGAACCTAATCACCTTCAACACTCTTTTCAACCATTGGAAGAGTATTAAGACAGGATTGTGGCCATTAATTACAGCAAGCTGTGAAATTTGATGTTTTTACTAGGTCAGCCTATGTATTTCTCCCACCCCGCCCCACAATTTACACAAGGAGTCCATTATTAAAGCAACAATGAGCTGAGGATCAGTGGGCATCTTTAAATCTGTTTGCAAAGTGACATT
>NW_015437631.1:0-1012 GCF_001527695.2 Protobothrops mucrosquamatus | reverse complement strand
GGCTATAGCTGTTATTTGTTGCTTTATTATTTCCAGTGCTTCCTTGATCTTCCTTGTTTCTAAGTGGTATTTCTTGATTAGGTATTCTTTGGTCTTCTCGTTCTTCAGCTTCTTTTCTTTCATCTGTTCTAGCTTGCTTGCATGTGATCTTAACTTGCTGATCTTATTTTCTAGTCTAACCTTCCATTTTTGTGGTGCATTGTTTGTTTGTTTTTCTTCTTTGTTGATTTTGCATCCCAGGTATTCAGTTATAACTGCAGCTGTGCTGTACATTAGTTGGTTTGTTTCTTGTAGTGAATTGGTGCTTATACTTGATATTGCAGTGTTTGCATCTTTTAATGCTTGTGCTAGCTGTTTCTTTGGAACAAGCTTCAATGTAGGCAGTCTTATTCTGTTGTTTTTGTGCTGTTCTAGATGCTCAGTTATTCTTTGTTTCAATTCTTTTATTTCTTTAGTTCAGGCATGTCAAACTCACGACGTCATGTGACGTCGCGCAACGTATCGGAGCTTTTTAGCCAATGGGGTGGGCGTGGCTCCGGTATGACGAAACCGACCCACGGGCCGGCAGTTTGACACCCCTGCTTTAGTTAGAAGGTTTTGTTCTTCCTGAGGAAGAAGTGCCTGGTTTCCAAATGAGAACAGTTGTATATCTCTGCTGGATTCCTTCACTGCCACCTCCCCCTGGTTTGCCTCTACATTCTGAATTACTTCTGGTAAGGCTTTGATTTCTTTGCCCTGGGTAAACCTTTGCAGTTCGTCCAATTCTGTTTCTGTGAATACTTTATTTCATGTTATAAATCGGTGTTGATCTGCTAGTCTCTGTTCTGTTATTTCTGATTCTGGATGTTGTTCTTTCCAGAACTGGTGCATTCGTTTTAGATATCCTCTTCTTGTTGGACTTGATCTGTAGTAACAGATCATTATTTCTTTGTTTCAATCACTGTGTATTTGTGACAGGTAAACACCTTTTCTTCCAGTAGTTCTGCAGCTGCTGGCCCTGGTTGTTCAGCCA
>NW_015437630.1:0-1012 GCF_001527695.2 Protobothrops mucrosquamatus | reverse complement strand
CCCTGCCAATACAGACTGCGTACGGTCGGTGAGGAAGGAGGAGAACCACCGCATAACGGTGCCTCCCACTCCTAGCCCACCGAGACGCCGCAGCATGATATCGTGGTCTACGGTATCAAAAGCCGCTGAGAGGTCCAAAAGAACAAGGACAGAGGAATATCCCCTGTCCCGGGCCCTCCAGAGATCATTAACCAACGCGCTTGGAAGCAGGTTTGAATCTTCATTAGAAGGATTTTGCCAATTTGCAGGCTTCTAGGGGTTTGCCATTTCCAATGCATATTTTATCTAGGAGGCGCAGGGAAGATCAAGATGCTGTAGGAATAACAGCAAACCCCGAAGAGATTGTGGTGGCCATGTACATACTTGAATGTGTCTTTTGGAGTTGTGCTGCCAGTGCACTCTCTTGTCCTTCTGAAAGACTATAAAATAATAATTCACCTTTGGCTTTTTTTTCCCCCCAGCTACACCAATATTTCATTTACAGAACATCAAATCTCACTACCCGAAGGCACAGATTTCACTTTCCTTTTTTAGACAGTGTTACATCTCATGCTTGGTCGAGAAATGCCTGAGTATATAACCTCAAATCTAACTTAAAAGTTCAGAGTGCAAAAAAAAACAAAAAAAAAAACAGTTTCTTGTCTCTTTCTCTTTTCCTGTTTCTGCAGGTCACCATGGTTCTGAATGTTGATTTAAATTGTCACTATGTATGCACAGTGAACTGTGTTACTTGGATTTTACCTGGAGAGGAGAAAGCCACTTCTTTCAAGTCTTATAGAGTTAGTTAGTGCATGTGAGCACACTCTCAATTTATTTTTTTTTAAGAGAATTGCTTCTGAGTGAAACTACTATGTCGGGTTAGATTTTGTTTTACTGGCATGGTTAAGGAAAGTCAATACAACTGAGAATCACACACGGTTTGGTATGATCCTTAATACAATAATGTTGTGGAAGAAAGGAATTGTTCAGGGTAATGGCCGTGAGGCAGCTTGTGGTATTTTTAGTACTGTAG
>NW_015437629.1:0-1012 GCF_001527695.2 Protobothrops mucrosquamatus | reverse complement strand
CAGGGAAGTCTATATGATTAGGCTGTTGTTATTTCTGCTAATGAAATAAACAGCAGATGGGATGAGATGAGCAGCCTCAGAGGTATTACTGCCTCGACTGCCATATTTATTTTCCTTTGGGAAACTGTACAGTAATTATTGGATGCTAGTCAAAAAACAAACCAACAAACCAACAATGTGCCTTTGTGCTACCGCAGAGACAAATGAGCTGTGGGTAAAGTATATTTCAGTTCTATGTAATTAAGATAATTTGTATCTGATTGGCCTAAATGTTGCTGATGCCAAGTTTCAGCCAGTTACTTGCATGAACTCTGCAGGGCGTATGCTAGAGTTAACATAGTTCTTCCACCCTTTGTGCCAACGACCCCTTTCACACAATCGCGCCTACGTATGGTGTGTATTCATGTATGCGGACCTCTGCTCTACGTATTTGGTATTTTTGAGTAGCTGGTGTTTCTGATGAGCCTCTTAACACTACTATGCATGTATAGGTTGCCTTGTTAAACAGTCAGAGGGAGAGGATTTGTGGCCTCTAAGTGGGAGGGATCTGGCACATTATCTTGTGAATTCAACAATTTACAACCCTCATGAAATGAGAGAGTCTCTCTTTCAAAGGCGAATGCCAAGAATGAATGAATGGGCAGGACGGTTTGTGCCAAGAGCAGCTTTCCTTCTCAAGTAGTTTGTGCTGCATTGTCTTAATTGACTCAGGTATCCAGGACTCCATGGGGGCCCCTTCCCACCCCCCACCCCCCATATTAATGCTTTTGATCTCTTGTCCTGATTCCACACTGAGTTGAGCATCAGTTGCACAGCCATTTTATCTTTTGTGTTTGTTTGGAGTTGTATCCCTACTCTTCAGTGTGGGCAGCTAATGCTCTCCGATTCTGCCCAGGCACCAAGCATGTTTGTGAGTTTTAGCTCAATTGGAAGACTAACTTGGGTTTTGCCTGGTCTGCCAACAGCTGTTTGTGGTCCTTTCTTGGCACAATTTTGCTTCCTGGCAAATGGG
>NW_015437628.1:0-1012 GCF_001527695.2 Protobothrops mucrosquamatus | reverse complement strand
CCGAAATTAGCCAGTCCTGAAGTTTATAGTTTAGATGTTTGGCATACATTTTACTAATAACACTCAGAAGACTAATGGGTCTATAATTTCCTGGGTCATTTCTACTACCTTTTTTATAGATTGGTATGATAATTGCTAATCCCCAATCTCTTGGCATATGACCTGTTCTATCTATAAATGTAAACAGAGATGCTAAAAGGGGAGCCCACCAACTAGAATTATTTTTTATTATTTCTGGCAGGACATTGTCAGCACCGGGTGCCTTATTAGCCTTGAGGGCTCCAATCAATCGGGATATCTCGCCTGGTATAACAGGGGGCCAATAAGGGGTTTGGTCCAAATTAATTTGGCTCTCATTAGTTACATAGTCAGAGTCTGCATATAGCTCTCTAAAATATTCTTCCCAGGCATGAATCGGTACCTGATTAGTTGGCGGTAGGGGGGATTTCCCCAATCCTCTGGTAATGTGCCAAAAAAGGGATGTATTTTTTGTCCTGACTGATGCAATTAGTCTATGCCAAGACTCCTTCAGAGCTGCCCTTTTCTTTTCTTTTAGAAGAGTCTTATATTGTGCCTTCAACTGCTTTAAGCAGTGAGTGTGATCCTCAGAAGGGACATTTTTACTTTTTCTGTATTCCTTGTTATATATTTTTTTTAGTTGCACGCAATCCCTGTCAAACCATCTTTTATTCTTTAAAACTGGCTTTTTGGGGTGAGCTAATATTTTGTTAATGAGAACCGATTTCAAATTTAAAATTAAAGTTTCAAACCCCTCTAAATATGATCCTTCAAACTTATTCCTTAATAAAGATATATGTAATTCTATGGTTTCTGGGGCTAACATCCATTCAGTAACTTCCTTTGCATTTTTCTCTGACCATTTAATTTTTATCTGGGTATTTTGGTTCTCTAACCTAGGTAGATAGGTTGAGCCAGCCCTTAGCAGTTTCTGGTGTAATGTAAAAGTAAGGATTAGTGGATCATGATCGCTTTCCAGTCGCGAGTCTACCTC
>NW_015437627.1:0-1013 GCF_001527695.2 Protobothrops mucrosquamatus | reverse complement strand
AGAAAGCTTCTTCAAAATCCTTTCCTTCACAATCCCTCCCCCTTCCCCCCCAAAAAAATCTGGGTTTTTTTTCTTTTTCAAATGGAAGAATAAGACTGGAGTGCTCAATTTCCTTCCAATGCCTTCTGGAATAAGATAAATGATCAAAAGATAAAAGAGGAATCTAAAGCAGGCACCAGAGGGAGCTCGTGTTGAAGATAATCTCCCCCCACCCCCCACCCTCCAATAAAAACCAACTAGTAGAAAACCTTTTAAGGGTTGACCCTTGACTCCTTCCTGCCATTCCTCCCAGCGGGGGGGGGGGGGAGGCTGGGATGGCAGACCCTGAATTAAAATGGCAGATGGCACAGGCTGGGCTCTGAGTTAGGGTGCCAGGCACCTCCCAGAAATGGCAGTTGGCCCACCCCCCCAGGTATTTTTTACAGGGTGCTATGCCTCTGCTAAAGACTCAAATAAAGGTAGTCCTCGACTTACAACAGTTCATTTAGTGACTGTTCGAAGCTGAAAAATGTGACTTATCCCCACAGTCATCCTCCCTCCCTCCCTTCTTCCCTTCCATCCACACTCCTTCCTTCCTTCCCTTCTTCCTTCCTCCCTCCCTCCCTCCCTCCTTCCCCTCCATCCAGTCCTTCCTTCCCTTCTTCCCCCTCCCTCCCTCCTTCCCTTCCATCCATCCACCTTCCTTCCTTCCCTTCTTCCTTCCTCCCTCCCTCCCTCCTTCCCCTCCATCCAGTCCTTCCTTCCCTTCTTCCCCCCTACCTCCCTCCCTTCTTCCCTTCCATCCATCCACCTTCCTTCCTTCCCTTCTTCCTCCCTCCCTCCCTCCCTCTCTTCTTCCCTTCCATCCACTCCTTCCTTCCTTCCCACCCCCGCTTTCTCCCTCCATCTCTCTCTTCTTTTCTTCCTCCCTCCCCACTTTGCACAAATGGCTAAGCGTGGCTAGTTTTAACCAACCAAGCTAATGCCTTAGCCTCGGTGGTGGGATTCAGCCAGTTGGCACCAGTTCGGCAGAA
>NW_015437626.1:0-1013 GCF_001527695.2 Protobothrops mucrosquamatus | reverse complement strand
CTCTCTCTCTCTCTCTCTCTCTCTCTCTCTCTCTCTCTCTCTCTCTCTCTCTCTCTCTCTCTCTCTCTCTCTCTCTCTCTCTCTCTCTCTCTCTCTCTCTCTCTCTCTCTCTCTCTCTCTCTCTCTGTCTCTCTCTCTCTCTCTCTCTCTCTCCCTCCTTCCCCCATTTCCCTGGGAGGTGTCTCATAAAGCGAAAAGGAACGTTAAGGGGGGAAAAAAAAAACTAAAATCTCTTTATCTATCAAGATTCAAGGATCAGTGCCATAAGCAAGTCAATAATTAATGGGGCGTCTTTATAATACATCACCGCAGCTGCGAGTGTGTGAAATTTCCCTGGATGGATTTTCAGGGTTTTTGAAATGATTATATTACAGGAAGCGTAGAGAGGAAAACCCGCATTTGTATACAGCCGGGGTGGACAATAAATAGATTGGAATCCACTGGCAAATCTCCAGATGATCGGCTAAGGAATGGCAAGGATTTTTTAAGACCGAGCCAATAACTGAGGCTGGGATAGGAATACTTAAATGAGAAGAAAGAAGCTTAGGAGAGAGGATTTCAGGGCCAGGATTCAATCTGCTTCTGGTCTCCAGCCCTGAATTATTTGCCCTCCTCTCTGAGCCAAGAATTTCATCCACAGATTTCACGTATAAGGGGGGGGAGAGGAGGACAAGGAGGGGGAGGATGGAAGGGGTGAGGAGGAGGAAGAGAAGGAAAAGATGGAAGGGATGAGAGAGGAAGAGGAAGTGAAGGAGAAGAAGAAGAATGGAAGGGGTGAGGAGGAGGAGGAAGAGAAGGAAAAGGATGGGATGAGGAGGAGGAGGAGGAGGAGAAGGAAAAGGCTGGAAGGGATGAGAAGGAGGAGGAGGAGGAGAAGAAGAAGGAGGAGGAGGGAAGGGATGAGAAGGAAGAGAAGGAAAAGGATGGAAGGGATGAGAAAGAGGAAGAGGAGATGAAGGAGAAGAATGGAAGGGGTGAGGAGGAGGAAGAGAAGGAAAAGGATGGGATGAGGA
>NW_015437625.1:0-1013 GCF_001527695.2 Protobothrops mucrosquamatus | reverse complement strand
CCCCCCCCACTCCCTTACCGTCCCAGGGGCAGGGATGGGGAAAAAAGCACTGATCCCAGTGAAAATAATTTAATAAGGGGAATTCAAATTAGCTAGGAATAGATTGGGAAAGGGAGAATTCACAATAGGTTCTAACCTGCAATTAACTGAGAGCCAACCTAGACACGTCGTCAAGAGCTGAGACCAAGTTAAAGACTGGGTCAGCAAGAGGGGGCGTGTCAAGTTTGACTACTTGGTCTCAAGAGCAAGCATCCAATGAAAACCCACATGTGAATTCTCCATCTCCCGTACTGGAGAAAGCTCCAGTGATGGAACACCCACAACTTCTGGAGGCAAGCTGTTCCACTGGTCAATTGTTCTTACTGTCAGGAAATTTCTCCTTAGTTCTATGTTGGTTTTCTCTTTCTTCAGTTCCCAGCCATTACAAAGCGGTAGTATCATTTCTCATGATCGTGATTCTATCCCTCTGTTAATGCAGCCTAGGATTTCAGTTCAAAATTTCTTACTATTTTAAAAATTCAAAATTTCATAAGTTCATCAGAGATTTGTTTTTTTCGGAACAAAAACGAGGCCAAGCTTATTGGTGTGTATTTCCATGTGCCCTCAGTTGACTAGTATCTAATCATAACATAAATACAACTGGCAACCACCTTTCTTTCATTACACAGTTCCAACTCTTTTATTAACTGTTGTTAAAACTCTCCAAATGTTTCATGTATACTTCAGACACATTTTATAGATTATTACGCTCTTTCAAATGGTTTTTGATATGGTGGTGTAATGCCCCCAAATGAATAGCAATGTAAATGTGGTCAATAAAATAGGCTAATGCAGCTTGACAATTTAACCACTTCTGTTCTTCTCAGTGCTTCATAAAGGAGAACTGTACTACAACTGGACATGGGGTGCAATTCTGCTTTAATGACCTCTGTAGCAAAAAATGGTCTGCTTTCTACTATTGTTCCTCTCCTACAAGTTGTTCTGGAAGTTAAGGGATCCTATGAAGCATGAGA
>NW_015437624.1:0-1013 GCF_001527695.2 Protobothrops mucrosquamatus | reverse complement strand
AATGACTTGCCTCCAGAAATTGTGGTAGCTCCAACACTGGAGGTTTTTAAGAAGAAATTGAACAACCATTTCTCTAAAATAGCAATAGTAATAGCACTTAGACTTATATACCGCTTCATAGTGTTTTACAGCACTCTCTAAGCGGTTTACAGAGTCAGCCTATTGCCCCCAGCAATCTGGCTCCTCATTTTACCAACCTTGGAAGGATGGAAGGCCAAGTCAAACTTGAGCCGGGGAGAATCGAACTCCTGGCAGTGAGCTGAATTAGCTGAATTAGCCTGCAATACTGCATTCTAATCACTGCGCTGCCATAGCTCCTGAAATGGTACAGGGTTTCCTGTTTGAGCAGGGGGTTGGACTAGAAGATCACCAAGGTCCCTTCCCACTCTGTTATTCTGTTAACAAGTTTCTTTGAGCCAATAATGACCCATTTAAGATAGATTTTCATGTTAGGTGTTTTCATTTGGCATATCAAAAATATGCACTGGATTTGGTTCATTTGCAGAAGATGGACAAATAGTCAATTTCCGCCCTAGATTATTTCTATGCACTTTTCCAAACTCCATTTGGAAAACTCATAAACTGCAGAAGCTGATAAATTGTTGAGTTTCAACTGATATGTTAGTCTGTCAAGTGTTGATTAAGTCAGTTCCTCCTGAAATTCACAGAAATACCTTATCTATTCAACTCCCAATCCATATTTTTTCATTCCAGAAATTAGTTTCATTCCCCCCTCCCTTTACTGGAAAAAACAACTTTAAAAAGTCTTTTTTTTTTGCTTATCACAAGCAGGGACTGTAACCACAATATACATTTTGGTTTCTAACTGCTTATATTTTGGTGACTCTTCTAATAACTAAATCTAAAGAAACTCTGGAGGATGGAGGATGGATCAACTGAATATTTGTGTGTGTGTGTGTGTGTGTGTGTGTGTGTGTGTGAGAGAGAGAGAGAGAGAGAGAGAGAGAGAGAGAGAGAGAGAGAGAGAGAGAGAGAGAGAGAGAGAGAGAGAG
>NW_015437623.1:0-1013 GCF_001527695.2 Protobothrops mucrosquamatus | reverse complement strand
AAAAATAAATATTTAATAATATATAATTACATATTGTTTTTGTGATTAATCACTATGCTTTAATTATGTTCAATGCAAATACATCTTGCATATCAGATATTTACATTGCGATTCATAACAGTAGCAAAATTACAGTTATGAAATAGAAACGAAAATAATTTTATGGTTGGGGGTTACCACAACATGGTGGCCACGCCCACTTGGTGGCCACGCCCACTTGGTGGCCACGCCCACTTGGTGGCCACACCCACTTGGTGGCCACACCCACTTGGCCACGCCCCCGGGACCCGGCGATGTATAAGTGGTTGGGGGTCACCACAACATGGGGAACTGTATTATGGGGTCACGACATTAGAAAGGTTGAGAACCACTGACATATCTGATGCTTGATTATCTTTTCTGTGATTTTTCCAGGTATTGAGGTCAAGCTGATTGGTCTGGTTTCACTTTTTTCCCTTTTTTGAAAATTGGAACCACATCAGCTCTTTTCCAGTCCTCTGGCATTCACCCCTATTCAGGAATTCTGTAAGATTATGTTCAGTGGTTCCGAGATCACATCTGCCAGTTCCTCCATAACCTTTTTTGTTTGTTTGTTATTTTTGGCGTTTGTTGCAAGTTTTAGTTCATTTTGAGCCTTAGTCTACCTGACTCCATCTTGGCAAATTTGGGCTATTTGCTGGTATTCTGTTTTAATTATATGCCCCTCTTTCCATTTTTTATACTTGTCCATCTTGTCCCTCAGATTGTAAGAGAGCTATTTGTGCAACCATGCTGGTCTTGTCTGGTGTCTTTTGTTTTTCTTTTTCTGTGGTACTGTTTTTGTTTGGGCCCTTAGTATTTCATTTTTCAGTGTTTCCCATGCATCCTGAACTGTTTTTCATTTTAGGATTTCCATCCATACAAACCTTCCTAATCTCTCTCTTAACTTGTTGAAGTCAGTTCTCTTAAAGCCTAAAACATTAGTTTGACTTTGTTCAATCATTTGTGCCTGCATTATGGCAAATTCAAGTATG
>NW_015437622.1:0-1013 GCF_001527695.2 Protobothrops mucrosquamatus | reverse complement strand
TGAAATAAAATGGTAAGACTTAATGCAATTCTAAATTCTACAAGAGTTTCTTCTGAATCTCCAGAGCTAGGATTATTCAATGTATTAATGAGAGACTTAACAAAAAGAAGCATGGCATCAAACCTCTAATATTGCACTATAGTACACTTTTTTGTGCCCCTGAATCAGTGTTGACTCTTAGTGACTGGCTGGACAATTGCTTGCAGTTTTCTTGGCAAGATTTCAGAAGTAATTTGCCCTTTGCCCATTTCCTAGGGCTGAGAGAGGGAGAGAGCAAGTGGGTCTTCTGATTTCAAGCCTGTTTCCTTAACCACTACAACAAACTGGCTCTTTTTAGTGCACTATATTGCACTAATATAAAGGAGGTTTGTACTGCTTTAATTTGAGCTACTATCCATGGGTGAGAAGGATTGATATATGATCTGCATAGACTACATTGCCCATACAGATCACAGAAGTGTGTTTGTACTAGGAAACAAGGTGCAAGTGCTTCTCTTGAATGTTTTCAAGCAATCCTATCACATGATATAAAGGTCAACCTCAAATGTAGGATGCTGAAGTCTGGTTGGATCTGAACCAGAATTTGGCTTACCAGAAAGCTCTGTTAATTTGTAAATTATAACCTTGATTTTTTTCAGGCAGATATGAGTTATCTGATATAAATATGACATGGCATCATCAGAAATGCAACTGGCCTATTAAATCTGCACAATAATGGCAATAGATCAGACATGTGTGCAGCAGTAATTTGTGGGAAAAAACCCAAATTGGTTAGGTTTTTAGTGGGGTGTTTTGAGAAATTTTAGTGGGGTGTTTTTTAGTGGGGTGTTTTGAGAAATTTTTAGGGGGTGTGGGGGGGATAGGGTGGGTAGGCCAACCCATGCCATGTCGGGGGGACACGGCACTAAAGTGATCAGGGGGGAGGTTGGGGGACCAGGGGAGGGTGTTGTGATAGGTACGGTCAGTGGGAGGGGCAGATATGGCGGGAGCAGAGGACCATATCGGGTTTTGGG
>NW_015437621.1:0-1013 GCF_001527695.2 Protobothrops mucrosquamatus | reverse complement strand
AACAAGCGGGCCTGACCTAGGGTGAGTTTTAAATAGGGACAATTTTTAACGATTTTAAAGAGCCACAGCTACCAATATTTGGGTTTTAATTGGTTTTTAGTAGGGGAAATCTTTTTTGTATGATGTTTTAATATGCTGTGAGCCGCCCTGAGTCCCATGGGGAGAAGGGCGGCATATAAATCCTATAAAATAAATAAAAATAAATAAATTCATCTTGAACAGAGTATAAGTGAGATGGGTCACATAAGAATGAGGATGGGTATGCTGATACCATACCCAAATCCCTGTGCATGCCTACTCCACCACTGCAGTCCTTGCAAATCTTCACCCAACCAGATTCTACTTGCAGATTGGTTGTGTGAAGAAGCAATCTACTTTGATTATAATGAAAGCACACAGAATTCATAGCACTTTCATGCTGCATGATAAAGTAGAATCCTTTCAGATAGTAAGAATTTTAAAAACAAAACTTTTTCAAAATGCAGATGTGATAGGATTGAGATGGGCAGACTGAATGTGACATTTTATTCACCATATGTCTGTATATTGTTGAAAGTGCTAATGGATTGTTGTTTGAAGACTGCAATCAGCCAGGTCAATCCACATTTTGCAAAAAGGTCAATCCATCCTGGGTTACGTTTTTTTTTTTTTAAGTAAACTGAAAGGCAATGTAATAAATGACGGAAGAGACTACATTTACAAATATGGAAATTGTTTTTACGTCTACAGATGCCAATGCATATTCATGGTCTTTATTCCAGTTTTAGCAATAAATATTGCAATCTCTGTATTAAAGCCTAAAGGTGAAGAATGATAGATGAATAAGACAGATAGTAATCATAACAAAGACAGGAATGGAAAAGTACCAAATGGAAGGAAATCCTGCATAAATAGGACTGTGATGCATTTTAAAGAAAAACACAGCACCTGTATTTCTACCATCACATCACCCAAAATACACATTCAGCTAATAAGAACAGATGCACCTGTAATTCATGTAGAAATTTTGAAAG
>NW_015437620.1:0-1013 GCF_001527695.2 Protobothrops mucrosquamatus | reverse complement strand
GGGCTGGAAGTGTTCCTTTAAAACTTTCTTCAGATCGGAGTATGACACCGTTTCCAGCGAGGCCGGGGCGATTAGGTTCTCGGCGATCTCAAAGGCGTCTTGCCCACAAACGCACAACATTGTGGCAGCCTTTAAGCCTTCCTCCCTTATCTGGTTTACGCGGAAGTAAGTCTCGACTCTTGCAACATAAGATTCCCACTTCTCGGGGTGAGAGACGTCGAATTCCGCTAAACGCCCAACTTTCGCCATGATCGAGGATCAGGGTCTTCTTCAGCCGCATGCACCCTCCAGCGATTTCGTACTGGCAGGATAAACACTGACTTCCACGCCATTTTCCTCTTCCGGACTTCTTTGGGTGAGTCTTCAAGCTTCCCTAGCTGTATAGACTGTATCCCACCTTCGTCGCCAGTGTTAAGTCCGGAGAATAATGGCGCTTGAGACGATGCATTTCTAACAAGTCTTTATTCTCTGCTTACAATCTACGAACAACCTGAGCAGAGGCACGCAGGCCTCTATTTATACCTTCTGATCCCCGGGCAAATCCAACCAATCACAAGGCGGTCTTTTCCCACCTTGCGCATGTGCGCAAGGCCGGCGCCACTCAGTCTGGTCCCGGGCAGCTTTTGCAAATGCCCGGGACTCTTGCAACGTCCCGAGCCTGCTTTTGCAGGCTCAGGACACAACAACCCCTCCCCTCTTAGTTCAAAAAAACATACACTACTATTGTTTAACTACTCCAAAGTTACCCTTTTGAGCGTGTTCTTATTTCTAGAGAAATACTAGGCCTGCCTGCTTACAGACAGGAATCTTACATATGTTCTGTCCCCCGTCCGACCCACACCCCCCAACCAGGCAGCCGAGGCCTGAAAAACTGCTCGGCACAAAGGCAAATGAATTCCTTGGCAGCAACTGCGTAGCTGCCTGCCAAGCCTTTACTGATAAGACACAGCAAACAAAGATAATTCCACAATGACTTGCCAGAGAGCGTGCGACCGAATATCCATCAAAAATTG
>NW_015437619.1:0-1013 GCF_001527695.2 Protobothrops mucrosquamatus | reverse complement strand
TAAAGTAAACACAAGGTCAGTCATAAAGGACTCAAATGTCTATACTCCGATGCACAGAGTATGAGCAATAAAAAGGGTGAACTAGAAATTCAGGTAAATGAGGGCAGATATGATATTGTTGCCATTACAGAAACCTGGTGGGATAAAACCAACAAATGGAACACACAGCTAGACAGATTTAAATTATTTAAAAGAAACAGACCAAATAAAAGAGGAGGCGGAGTTGCTCTCTATATAAGAAATAACTACATCTCTACAGAAATAGAGCACAACAATGATGAAAACTTTCTTGAATGAATTTGGGTCAATATAAAAGGGGAAAAACGACATTGCTATAGGTAGGGGTAGGCAGCCTTGGCTCTTTTATGACTTGTGGACTTCCACACCCAGAATTCCTGAACCAGCATGGCTCAGCTTGGAAACCTCTCCCTTTCCCCTCACCATGGCTGGCTCAGGAATTCTGGGAGTTGAAGTCCACGAGTCATAAAAGAGCCAAGGTTGCCTACCCCTGCCATAGCTGTATACTATAGGCCACCCAACCAAACAGAGGAAATAGATGAACTTTTTGCTAGTCAGTTAACTAAGGTATGTAGGAAGCACATCACAATAGTAATGGGGGACTTTAATTACCTGACATCAACTGGGAGACAAACTCTTCAGTAGAAGATCAAACAGATTCCTGACAAACCTAGCAGACAACTTTGTCTCCCAAAAAGTAGAGAAGGGAACTAGGGGATTAGCCATTTGGATCTAATTCTCACTAACAGAGATGAAATGATAGAAGGTGTTGAAGCCACTGGAACCTTGGGGGGCAGTGATCATGCAATATTAAAATTCATCATTATGCAAGCGCAAGCAATAGAACACAGTCAAACTAGAGTCTTGGACTTTAAGAGAGGTAATTTCAATAAACTTAGAAAGAGCTTGGGAAGGATACCATGAATGAGAAACCTCAAGATGAAAACAACTCAAGAAGTTTGGGAAATTTTGAAAAGTGAGATTATAAAAGCCCA
>NW_015437618.1:0-1013 GCF_001527695.2 Protobothrops mucrosquamatus | reverse complement strand
TGCCTCTTGACCCAAAAACGTTGAAATTCCTCTGCAGGGCACCTGTCAGGCCACCCAGAGAGAACCCATGACAGCACGCGTTTGAGCGTGTGGTCAGTGGCAGTTTCAGCAGCCACATCCCTAGCATTGAGGGGGCATTCAGGCAACTCCTGAATGGACAATATGTGTACAGCAGGAGCGGGATCAGGCTCCACAGTAGGCAATGGCAGCCTACTCAAAGCATCTGCATGACCCATTTCCTTACCGCATGTTCTTGACCGCCCCGCCGGCAGCTTCTTCAGCCGAAACCTCTCGCAGAGCATCTTGGAAGGAAACATCTTCCCTGGCGAACAGTCTCTGCTGCAATTCTGTGTTTCTCAGTCCGCACACAAAACGATCGCGAAGTCTTTCTTCTAAGTCCTTGAAGTCGCACGGTTGAGCTGCTCTTCTCAAGGCCGCAACGTAGTCTTTTGCTGATTCTCCAACTCGCTGATCTCTCTGTTGAAATGTGTGCCTCCAAGCCATGACTGATTGCTTGGGCTGGAAGTGTTCCTTTAAGGTTTTCTTGAGGTCGGAGTATGATACCGTTTCCAGTGAGTCTGGGGCGATTAAGCTCTCGGCGATCTCAAAGGCATCCTGCCCACAAACGCACAACAATGTGGCAGCCTTTAAGCCTTCCTCTCGAATCTGGTTTATGCGAAAATACGTCTCGACTCTTGCCACATAAGATTCCCACCTCTCGGGGTGAGAGATGTCGAATTCCGCTAAACGCCCAACTTTAGCCATGATCGATGATCAAGTTTTCTTCTTCTTCAGCCGCACGCACCCTCCAGCGATTTCGTACTGGCAGGATAACGCTGACTTCCACGCCGTTTCTCTTCCGGACTTCTTTGGGTGAGTCTTCTAGCTTTTCTTAGCTGTAGAGACTGAATCCCACCTTCGTCGCCAGTGTTAAGTCCGGAGAATAATGGCGCTTGAGACGAATCATCTCCAACAAGTCTTTATTGTTTGCTCCACTCTACGAACAACCCGAG
>NW_015437617.1:0-1013 GCF_001527695.2 Protobothrops mucrosquamatus | reverse complement strand
AGTCAGGTTTTGCTTTTATTTCACAGCGTTTTAACAGCTTAGCTTTTGTTTATTTTTCGGTATTTATTTTCTTGCTTATTTATCTTTGTTTATTTATCACATTTGTTTATTTATATTTATTTATCTATTTATTTATTATTTACCTATTTATCTATTTATTTATCTATTTGCATATTTATCTATCTATTTATCTATTTATCTATTTATTTATCTATTTATCTATTTATTTATTATTTACCTATTTATCTATTTATTTATCTATTTATCTATATATCTATTTATTTATCTATTTATTTATCTATTTATCTATTTATTTATCTATTTATTTATCTATATCTATTTATCTATTTACCTATTTATTTATCTATTATATTTAATATATTTATTTAGTTTAGGATTAGTTTAGTTTAGTTTAGTTTAGTTTAGGGCATTAAGGCATTATTATCATATTTAATATCACATTTGTTTATTTATATTTATTTATCTATTTATCTATTTATCTATCCATTTATTTATCTATTTACCTATTTATCAATTTATTTATCTATTTACCTATTTAGTTATCTATTTATTTATCTATTTATTTATTTATTATATTTAATATATTTATTTAGTTTAGGATTAGTGTAGTTTAGGGCATTAAGGATGGAGACATTCTTATATTATGCAGGGAAACTCCTGTTTGAGGTAAGGTCCTCTTTTTTGTTTATTTATTTATTTACTTGTCAACTGCGTAACTCTAGGATGAGTTCAAGATTCAAAGAGGTAGCATGACATGTAGCATAAATAATAATAATAATAATATTAAAATCCTTCTTTCTAATTAATTTTTAACATCACTTGCCTCTTTTAAATTTTATATACGATGCTCATGTTTTTAATATTGCATTTGTATAGTACTTAGACTGAGGGAGATGGGCAGTTCTTAAATATGATAAATAAACAAATAAATAGTGTGTGTTCTAGTCTCCTGCATGCTAAACTGCATTGGCCAATAGTCCTGGTTAACCCTA
>NW_015437616.1:0-1013 GCF_001527695.2 Protobothrops mucrosquamatus | reverse complement strand
TGTTTATAAAATACAAATGAAACAAGAATCTTTATAAAATGATGTGCCTTTGATATATGATACTGGAAAATTATCCAGAATGTATAAAGGTACTTCAAATTTATGTTGGAAATATGAACAAGAAGGGTCATTTTATCATAGTTGATGGACGTGTAGAAAAGCTAGAAAATTCTGCAAAATACCTACAGTGTCAAATACAGTAATTCAGAGGATCTTATAGGCTAACATTCAATTGTAACCATAACTTTTCCTCTTAGGACTGATGAATAAACAGTTAGAAAAGAGCCATGGAATACTTTTTATGTGCATAATTATTGTATACACAAACATGGAAATATTTGGCAATACCTACAATGGAGGAATGGTTGGTGGAGAAGACAGATCTTGCTGAAATGACTAAAGTGAATTGATTGATTAGACAGAGAAGACAATACCTGTATTGGTGACTGGAAACTGGTGACTGACTTTTTGCATAAAAATAAAATAATTTATGTTTTTGATGATTAGACAAAATAGATAATAGAAAGAAGAAAATCATGATGTAGTTTTAGAGACATAGAGACTAAAAATAGTTATAAGCAATATATTTATTTATTTATTTTATTTATTTATTAATTTAATTTATATCCCGCCCTTCTCCTTACGGACTCAGGGCGGCTAACAACCAGATAAAACACTAATCCCCAAAAACTACAATTTAAAAACATAAGTAAAAACAAATATTAGTAATTTGGTCAAGTTAATATAAAATTACTTTAAGACCCCATTAAAATTTTCCCCTAGGCCAGTCCTGCAAGTTGGAATAGCCATGTCCTAAGGGCGCGGCGGAAGGAAGGGAGATCAGGGATCACCCTGATCTCTGGGGGTAGCTCATTCCAGAGGGTGGGAGCTCCCACAGAGAAGGCCCTCCCCCTTGGGGTCGCCAGCCGGCACTGTCTGGCCGACGGCACCCTGAGGAGACCCACCCTGTGGGAGCGTACAGGCCGATGGGAGGTAATCTGTGGCAGAAGGCG
>NW_015437615.1:0-1013 GCF_001527695.2 Protobothrops mucrosquamatus | reverse complement strand
AGTTTAAATTTTAAATTTCTCTGTGTTAGGTGAGACCAACCCCTCTGGTTAGTTTATGGCTTCATGTATTGTGCAATTCCAGAAAATGATTAAATTCTGGAGCTAGGCTACACGCTGTACTGTATGCATGTCAGTTCCTGCAGCATGGACATCATCGCTCTATCTTCACGAGGGAGGGAGGAGAGATTATCCCCCCCCCATGGGATACAGGAGCCGCTTGAGTTGGCTCAACCTACCACTGGCTGCCTCTTAGCCAGCAGATCACACGCATGTACAATTATGTACACGTCTGTACGTGCAAATGCGGCTGAAAAGTTGTTGCGTTGGTATGCTGAAGATTCAACCGACAACACAGCCAGCCTCAGGAATCAGGCTGTTTTGTATGAAAAATCATTCTTAATGCAAATTGTGGTTTTTAAACACTTCCTCCTTCAGCTGTCAACAAAGTATTGTCTGAGTTGTCTTTGTATAGATTGTTTTCCAGCAGTTAAAAAAAATGAAACATCCAATCAAAATCTTACCCCTTTTAAAATTAAATCTTGGAATCTTTTTCCTAGTGCTTAGAAGCTCTTAAAAACTTTCTGACCCTCTGGCTGATTTTACCCATTAGACAGACTTGGATTTCCTGTGAGAGTGGATCAGGAGAGAGAATAAAGAAGGAAAAGACACATCCCAGGTCAGGAGTTGTGTTTCCTTGTTTCTGTTTCCCACCATTGTCGCCAGACAACTTTCCTTCCTTCCTTTTCTCCCTTCCTTCCTTCCTTCCTTCCTTCCTTCCTTCCTTCCTTCCTTCCTTCCTTCCTTCCTTCCTTTTGTCTAGCATTTGCATCTTTCTTTCTTTCTTTCTTTCTTCTTTCTTTCTTTCCCTCCCTCCCTCTCCCTTCCTTCCTTCCGTCTAGCATTTGCATTTTCTTTCTTTCTTTCTTTCTTTCTTTCCCTCCCTCTCTCCTTCCTTCCTTCCTTCCGTCTAGCATTTGCATTTTCTTTCTTTCTTTCTTTCTTTCTTTCTTTCT
>NW_015437614.1:0-1013 GCF_001527695.2 Protobothrops mucrosquamatus | reverse complement strand
TTAATGCCTCAATTGGTTTGGGGGACTTTTTGTCTGTTCACCACTCACAGTCTTGCTTGATAGGTAGGTAGCTTTATTAATATCATTAATAAATTAAACAAGGACAATTGTCCTATCCCACCCCAGTCAGACAAAGAAGGAATGCTATGGACCCCATCAGTTAAAGAATTTGACTGGTGGGATCCAGGAAAAGAGTTTTTCTGCTGTTGCCCCCATCCTCTGGAACACTCTCTCTCCCCAGAGGTGAGCTGCCTCCCCTGCCTTTTAGAAGGGTTCAAAGACTTGGGTGGGCTCATGGGGCTTGTAGAATGGGGGCAGTTAGCAGCTTGAAGGCACTCCTCTCTACCTTTTTAATTTTTAACTTATTCTATCCTCATTTTTTTGGGTTCTCATTTTATTATTTTTGTATAGTTTTTATGATTTTAGTTGTAAACCACCCAGAGTCATTCTGAGAGGCAGAAGGTTAGTACCTAAATTTGATAGATCAATACATAAATAAAGTACATATTTTGCAAAAAAAAAAAAATTGGGGGGAGAGAAGGCAAAATTTCCTCTAAATGCCATGAATGGATGCAGCTAAATTGCTATTTACATGTGCTAATCACAAAGGAAGGATAATTTAAATAGCAAATTCTAACTGACTTTTTTTGCAAATCAGTTCAGAGTAGATTTTACCCTGACACTGCCTTATATCTGAATGGCTTACTGAGTCTGGAGAAAGTAAGTCACTCACATTCTGGGCAGAGATTACATTTTTCAAATACCAGGAAAGAGGTTAAAAAAAAAATCCAATGATGCCTGGCGGGAAAAGGATTTATATCCATGAGACTAGAAATAGCCACCATAATGTTCATTTTATCTTAATTGCTTAGTGAGGGCAGGGAGAGTATCATCATCATCATCATCATCATCATCATTTGAATACACAAACATGGGTATATACACTTAACCAGCATGGGCCACACCTGTTAATTTACTATTGTACTTAGTAGGCCTCCTTCCCCCCCCCCCCC
>NW_015437613.1:0-1013 GCF_001527695.2 Protobothrops mucrosquamatus | reverse complement strand
TATTCTCCAAAGCGCCTGAAGGCAGGACAAGAAGCAACGGGTGGAAACTAACCAAAGAGAGAAGCAACCTAGAACTAAGGAGAAACTTCCTGACAGTTAGAACAATTAACCAGTGGAACAACCTGCCTCCAGAAGCGGTGAATGCGCCAACACTGGAAGTTTTTAAGAAGAAACTGGACAGCCATTTGTCTGAAATGGTGTAGGGTTTCCTGCCTGAGCAGGGGGTTGGACTAGATGACCTCCAAGGTCCCTTCCAACTTTATCATTATTATTATTATTGTTGTTGTTGTTGTTGTATTTTCTTTTTTAAAAACTAAAAAGTTCCAGCACTTTAGTTTTCCACATAGGAGAGGTATCCAGTCATTCTTACTTCCTACTGATTTATTACAGAGTTCAGCACAGAGGCTTAGAACAGCTAAGAAGCCATTAAATAAAATTAATACTAAAATATAATTATGATCATAAACAATTAAATGAGCCATAGCAATTTAAAATATCTTAAGGAAGCACCACTAGGCTGGAAAGCTTCTCACAGTATCAATTTTTCTCTGTTCCTACCTCTCCAAACAAGCATCTTGAATCCTAAAAACGCTCATCAAGGGATGATGCTCAGGAGTGTAGACAGTGTTGAAGTTGTAGTGGGAGAGGTAATTGCTTACAATTATGCTTCCCTGAACTCCTTTTTTATACTGACAACATGAAAATAACTAAATAACTTGCAATTATAATTTTAAATGTGTGTCGATCCAGATAAAAAGCCAAGAGTTTTTCTAGCCAGCCCCATCACAATATATTTTTTCTACATTTATTTCTGCTATAGTATAAACCTTTTGTTATTCTGAAATATTATTCCTGCAGGAAGATAAAAAAATATTGGAAAAAATATATCTTATATCTATGTTTCTGTCCTTACAATTTCTAAGTGATATTTTTGTTTTTGAATTGGCAAAATAGGTTTTTTTTAGGATCTTGAAATTTGAAAACACTACTTTCCTCTGAAGTATGACAACACA
>NW_015437612.1:0-1013 GCF_001527695.2 Protobothrops mucrosquamatus | reverse complement strand
GGAAGGAAGGAAGGAAGGAAAATGAGAATGGAAGGGAAGGAACGAAGGAATGGAAATGAGAATGGGAGAGAAGAAAGGAAGGAAGGAAGGAAGGAAGGAAGGAAAATGAGAATGGAAGGGAAGGAAGGAAGGAAGGAAAATGAGAATGGAAGGGAAGGAACGAAGGAATGGAAATGAAAATGGGAGGGAGGGAAGAAAGGAAGGAAGGAGGGAAGGAAGGAAGATGAGAATGGGAGGGAGGGAGGGAAGGAAAAGCATGAGATAACCCTTTGAACAACAGCTGTAAAAATACCATGACAAAAAAATATATCTTTTCCTCCTCTCTGCAACCCAGCAGTCCTCATTAATACACACACACACACACACACACACACACACACACACACACACCCTGCCCCCAAACGTCTGAAACTAAGGCCCTCCTTTTCTTGCCAATTCTGAGGCTGAAGAAAGAGGAATTAATGGGAAGCAGATGATGTGGGTTTGGCTTTATTCAACACCCCCTATAAGGGGAAAGGGGCCCAGCCCACCCACAAGAAGCAGATCTCCCTCCCTCCTCTCCACATCAGAGGCAAAAATCCAAGAGGGAAGGAAGGTTAGAGGTTTTGAGAAGGATAAGTGATAACTGGGGGGGGGGGGGAAATAATAAGAAAATCGAAGTTCTTTGGAGCCCAAACAGGAACTCCGAAGAGGGTCGAGCGTTACAGGAATAAATGAAGGCAATGTTACTCTGGTCAATGGGGGAGGGGAGAAATAAGCTGAGATTTATGAAAGATGGCCTCCTTATTGGACCAATTTAAGGACTGAGAATCCTTCCTTCCTTCCTTCCTTCCTTCCTTCCTTCCTTCCTGCTGTTTGGTAGACAGATGCAAAAGAGTGAGACAGAATCAAAAACTTTTGCTGCCATGTTGCATTTGTGGAATTATTCGTTGGCTGCCTTAATATCCTCGGCTCCCAGATGAGTTAACTCGCCAAGCCTAAATTGTTCCTTCCGTTTCTCCACGATAAAACTA
>NW_015437611.1:0-1013 GCF_001527695.2 Protobothrops mucrosquamatus | reverse complement strand
AAGCGAAGGTTGGAGACCGGGCGATAGTTAGCCAATACATCTGGGTCCAGGGAAGGCTTCTTAAGAAGGGGCCTTACCACCGCCTCCTTCAAGGCTACGGGGAAGACACCCTCCCGTAGAGAAGCGTTTATAATTCCCTGGAGCCAGGCTCGTGTACCCTCCCGGGCCGCCAGTACCAGCCAGGAGGGGCACGGATCCAATAAACATGTGGTTGCATTCAGCCTCCCCAGGATCCTGTCCATGTCCTCGGGAGCCACAGAGTCAAACTCCTCCCATATAATAGTCTCAAGACCTGCTCCCGTCTCCTCCCCCGGGGCCACCCAGTCAGAGTCCAAACCCTCTCAGATCTGAGCGACTTTGTCATACAGATATTGTGCAAAGTCCTCAGCCCTCCCCACCAGGGGGTCCTCCCCCCCCTCAACTGAAGGAGAGAGCGGGTCACCCTGAAGAGGGTGGCTGGGCGATTATCTGATGACGCAATGAGGGTGGAGTAGTAATTAGACCTCGCCACCCTCATTGCCACTAGGTAGGATCTAACATGCATCCTTGCCTGTGCTCGGTCGCATTCGGTTCGGGTAGCCCTCCAACTGCTCTCTAGGCGTCTTTTCCGGCGCTTCATCTCTCTCAGCTCCTCGGTGAACCAGGGAGCTAGTTGAGATCTGCGCCGGGTCAGAGGCCGCAACGGCACGACTCGGTCCAGTGCCGCGGCAGCGGCTGCATCCCAGGCCGCCACCAGATTTTCAGCCGAGTCGTGAACTAGATCCTCCGGATATGGCCCAAGCTCCGTCAGGAACCTCTCCGGGTCCATCAGGCGCCTGGGACGGAACCATCTATGCGGTTCCGTCTCCCTGCGGTGGGGGGGAGCGGTCCGGAAGTCCATCCTAAGGAGTGAATGATCTGACCATGACAGGGGCTCTATAACCACCTCCCCCATTTCCAGATCATTCTGCCACTGGCCAGAGACAAAAATTAGATCTAGTGTATGTCCTCCCGTGTGAGTGGGGGCATGAACT
>NW_015437610.1:0-1013 GCF_001527695.2 Protobothrops mucrosquamatus | reverse complement strand
AACAATCTTTGGGTTTTCTTTCCTTTTTTCTCTCTTAATTAAAGTAACTCAGCCAAGTTAACTCATAGAAAGTGACATCTCTTTTCAACCAACTCATCAAGGCAATACTGACCACAAAAGGTGGTGGGAGAGGAGTGCCAGTGGGTCTTATGATATGGGGCATATTGAACCTTATTGTATTTTTATTATACTGCATGTTGCATTATACTGTATTGTATTATACCATAATATAGTGTAATAAACATTAGTCACTGTTTGTGATTAACAAACATTTTGATTGTGCTAACTGCTGGTTTATTTAGATGCTTAATGGAGGAATCAAGGATTGGACTAACATATGAAAACTGTTTGTCAGAAGAAGAGTTTTCTGAGTATTCTCAATATAGTCACATCATGCCCACCAGCAAGAGTCCTACCTTCTGCTCATTTTGCAATATTCAGAACAGTCGGTGATTTCCATCCTGGATTGTAAAAATAACATTGCAAATGTTGACCCATGCTTTCCTATTTCAGGAGAAGACAATTTGCTGACCTGATGTTTTGGAAGTTATTTTCTCAGTCCCGACCAGTATAGTCAATGTGGCCTGAAATCATGGGATTAAACATATGCCTTTCTTTCAACTTTTTCTTGTAAATTGTTTTTCCTTAACCATTTTTCATATTTGTTGGTCTCCTGTGAACCATTTTCAAATGTATAAACCTTGCTTGAGAACTGAACACTGCAGAGCACAGGAATTGCTATGCCATGTTCCATCTCATATATGTGATACTTCTGTAAAAAGGTCCCAAAATAAAATTTGATTTAAAAAAAAACACATTCCCATTGTTAGTTCAATTGACAGGCTTCTGTAACACCTCTGAGTAGTTAACCATTTAATCTTAGCTTGTAATATGTAAATACATTTATATTTTCTTAGGTATAAGGTCTCATGGTAGCTCTGAGATTTTATTCTATTGGCTGTACTTCAATTCTCCAATTTACTAAAAGTTTTAAAATGTCTAATCTGCTTTTT